>NW_024056016.1:415706-630849 GCF_902713615.1 Scyliorhinus canicula
CTGAGGATACGGGTAGACCATTTAGGGCAGAGATGAGGAGAATTTCTTCACCCAGAGAGCGGTGAGCCTGTGGAATGCGTCGCCACAGGAATTAATTAAAGCCAAAACATTGCATGTTTTCAAGAAGTAGTTAGATACAGCACTGAGGGTGAAGGGGATCAAAGGATACGGGGGGAAAGCGGGATTAGGCTATTGAGCCTAATCAGCTCTGATCGCTATGAATGATGGAGCAGGCTCGAAGGGCCAAATGGTCTCCTCCTGGTCCTATTTTCTACATTGCTCCATATCTGTGCCTGTAAATGGTCCAGAAGGTATGAGGAAGAATGTTTTTACACAGCCAGTGGCAATGACCTTAAACTTGCTGCCCAGTGTTTGGAAATAGACACAATAAATGATTTTTTTTTAATTGGATAGAAACCTGAGAGAAATACCTGGGACCTCGGCGCTGGGAGGCAACAGTGCTACTCACTGCGTCACCGTGCTGCCAGCTGACATTGACATTTTAGTCTAATCTCGCCTTGTAATTTAACCCCGGGGGGTTCAGATATCACTCGGGTAAATCTGTGCTCACAGTCCCTCCAAGGCCATTCTATCCTTCCTCAGGTTGTTGCCCAGAACTGACACAGTTCTCCAGGTTGGTCGAACCAGAGTTTGTGAATCTGGGGGCTTTTCCAGTCACACTGAGACCTGAAAGCTTCCCTCACAGACAGAACAGACAAACCTTTTACCTTCCACACCCAGATGCTGCTGAAATTGTGGTTCTAATGAACCGAGTGACTCTGTCAGATCGCGATGTGACGTTTGGTTTGCGTTTCCCGTCTGTTAAACCTCCACTTCCATATCCTGTAAATTTACAGAAACCTCACTGTCAGTTTAGGATAGAAATTCACAACATTCTCTCCTTGCCACTTTGATTAAATGTTCCTGGAGGTTTGATCACATGACCTGTCACCATCCTGGGTGGTGGTTTAGCACACTGGGCTAAATCGCTGGCTTTTAAAGCAGGCCAGCAGCACGGTTCAATTCCCATACCAGCCTCCTGAACAGGCGCCGGAATGTGGCGACTAGGGGCTTTTCACAGTAACTTCATTGAAGCCTACTCGTGACAATAAGTGATTTTCATTTTCATTTCCTCCAGCCATTAATCAGTCAACACATCCATCTTTGTGACACACTGCCTTCCTTGGCCAATTGGGAAGCAAAAGGACTCCTGACCTACCAGGAAAATGTTTGACTTGGGCAGCACGGTGGTGCAGTGGTTAGCATTGCTGTCTCACGGCGCTGAGGTCACAGGTTTGCTCCGGGTCACTGACCGTGTGGAGTTTGCACATTTCACCCCCACAACCCAAAGATGTGCAGGTTAGGTGGATTGGCTACGCTAAATTGCCCTTTAATTTGAAAAACTGAATTGGGAATTCTAAATTTATTTTAAAAAAGTAAAAAAGATTGACTGTCAGCCAAACAACCTTTATCTCATTTTCAATATTTTCCTATCCGCTGAGGAGAAATGTTCAAAAGTATTTTTTACTGTCTTAATGATCCAAAATTAATATCTTTACTGTCCAAATCATGTTCCAGTCACAAAAATATTTTATACTGTCCCAATGATCTTCCTGCCTCCCAGATCTGAAACTCACCAAGGCAGAAGGTATAATTTGAATTCATTGAAATTTTACTTTTTAAAAATAAATTGAGTGTACCCAATTCATTGTGGCGCAACGCCTGTTCATCCGCTGTCACAGCGTCTGCATGGTCTAGCCAATGTACCACGCTTCGGGAGCTTATTGGGGTTTGTGAATCCTCCCCGCCCACCTGCCAGGGTTTCCTTCCCAGGCAGTTCCCTTGCAGTCGGGGAACACTTCAGCAGTCAAGGGCATTCATCCTCTGATCTCCGGGTAAGTGTTCTAAGGCAGCCTTTAGGATGCGCGACAACACAGAATCGCCGAGCAGACTTATAGCCAAGTCCCGCACACATGAGTACGGCCTCAACCGGGACCTTGGATTCATGTCACATTACATTCAACCCCCCACCATCTGGCCTGGGCTTGCAAAATGCTACCAACTGTCCAAGCTTGAGACAATTCACACTTCTTTAACCTGGATTCCCCCTCTCTCTGGATCTGTCAAGACTTAATTACCTGCAAATGCTCGCATTCAAAGCATTGTCTGGCATCTTTGACTTTCCCTATGTATATATTTCTGGAACATACCTCTTCATTCACCTGAGGAAGGAGCAGTGCTCCAAAAACTAGTGATTTGAAACAAACCTATTGGACATTAACCTGGTGTCAGACTTCCAACACCGGCATCTCCACATCAGTGTCACAATGCCCAGGGACTGATTGACGGCGGGTTCGGACCAATAGAAAGAGGGGGCGGATCTGGAGGACCGAACAAGGGCGGCTGATCCTCCAGCCAATCAGAGTGAATGGGAGGCGGAGCAAAGCCGGGCCTTCACTCCCTCCGCATGCGCCCGGCCACCCGGGCCTGTCTCGGGGAAAAGCCCGAACAGCGATCGCCAATTCAACTCCCATATCCGAGCTTCGTAATCCGAATTTAGGGCCTACACGGAGTGTTTATGAAACCTCCCGACCCATCCACTGGCTCCATCTCTCCCTTATGACTCACCCGAGCTGAAATTGACCGGCTGATAATTTCCACCCGACCGCCAAAATCCTGAACTTATATCGGCACTGCGCATGCTCTAATACAGGATGGTGATTGGGGCTCAGTCACGTCCCTGATTTACTCTGATTGGTTGGAGGAGGGGTTGGGTCCTCCAGCCCCGCCAGTTTCTTTCTATTGGTCTAGAGCTGCCGTCAATCACTCCCCGGGCATGGTGATGTGGAGCATGCGCAGTGCCGATGCTGGACTCGGCTGAGAGGTTTCGCCGGAATCAAACCCGCGTCCCTGGTGCTGTGAAGCACCAGTGCTAATCACTGTGCCATCGTGGGGTACAGGAGCAGAGGTCATTAAAGGTGGTAGGATAGGTGAAGACAACAGTTAAGGCATATGGGTCAGCACGGTAGCACAGTTGTTCACAGCTCCAGGTTCGGTTCCCATCTGGGTCACTGTCTGTGTGAAGTCCGCACGCTCTCCCTGTGTCTGCATGGCTTCCCTCTGGGTGCTCCAGTTGTCTCCCACAATTCCCGAAAGATGTGCTTGTTAGGTGAATTCCACATTCTGAATTCTCCTTCCGTGAACCCGAACAGGTGCCAGAATGTGGTGACTAGGAACTTTTCACTGTAACATCGTTGCAGTGTTAATGTAAGCCTACTTGTTTCAATAAAAATTATTAAAGGTTATTATAATATTCAATAATAAGGGCATGGAGTACAGTAGCAAGCTGGTTATGCTAAACTTATATGAGACACTAGCTGGACCACAGAACTGTACACAATATTCCAACGGTGGTCCATGGAGGACTTCTTCCAACTAACAACAGGAGACCCAGGGACAGGCAACAATAGTTAATTTCAATTCAAGCATGGAGGGAACTATCCCAGTGAATCGTTTGTAGGAGCACCTTCCCTGAACCAGATGTTTGACTTTCCAACCTAAATGTTTAATATTACCTGGCTGGAGGTCAGAAAGGAAAATTTGAAGAGTGGTGATCGTATGACATTGTCCACGAGCATGGTGACCATCCACATCTAGTCCCTTTTGGATAAAATCAAACATAGTACTTATTCTCAATCTAGTTATCAGACTTCTTAAATTTTGTACCTGACACACTTATTTCCATAGTAAGATAGATACCGTGCTTCCTTCCCTCAGTTCTGAATAGCCCATAAAAGACTTGTTCTTCCCAATTTATCCCGACCATCATGTGGAACTTCCCAATTAGTCTTCCTGCTGCATGACCGGATTAGTTTGGACACAGGTTCAGGTGCTGATAAACATCCTGGTGTTTCCTCAGCCACCAGTACTAATTATGAGCATATGGGGACATGAAAGTGAAACACTCACCCAATTTGATCCCTAAACAAAAAATCTTTTTGTAAGACATCCAGATGTGACCCAAATCGAATTAGAGCCTCTTTGTGATAGAAAACCTCATCGTGTAGGATGGGTGAGTCCTTGCTGTGAGAGATAAGGGAAAGTCTATCACCTCTTTACCATTCTCACGCTAGGGTATGGGTCCTGACAAGTGTTTTAAATCAGGTTTATCTGGAGTCTGTCATACCGGTGCCAATGATTGTAATTTGGGTGGATCCCATGGACCTTCCTCTGGAGCAGCATTCCTGGTGAGTCAGACTGCCTGGTTATTACCATCACCCTCTTCACCAACTCCTGCTACTGATGTACCTTCACCTCGCAAATAACAACTAGTTCTGGACAATTACTAGCAACATCCGAAATCATTCAGAGTTTGGACTGGTGTGTGAGTGGTTTCCTTTCTGCTGTGGAGAAGCTGTGTGTTTTTTGCTAGATAAATATGTTTTCACTGAGAGTGTTACAACTAATGGAGCTTTCAGAATTGTGGTTGATTCTGTCAACAGTTTCAAGGGCAATAATAATGATGATGTCCTCAGATTGATAGGCTAAATGCTGTGATGGTGTGGAGTTTGCACATTCTCCCGTGTTTGCATGGGTTTCGCCCCCACAACCCAAAGATGTGCAGGGTAGGTAGATTGGCCACGCTAAATTGTCCCTTAATTGAAAAAATGAATTGGGCATTCTAAAAGAAAACGGGCAAATCATTGTTTTCCACAGGGGTGAATGTGACTATGAACAATCCAATTGGAAAACAGCAGATACACATTGTTCTCACTCTGCCAGCAGGGCTGTGGGATTCAATGAAGAGATCTTCCAAAGAGCCAGTACAAGTCTAATGGGCCAAACGACTTCCATTCATGCAGTATCATTCTGTGAAACACTGAATATTCAGTATCAGGAATAGAGAGAGAAAGCGAGAGGGACCAGTGACGGCGCGATTGAACCCAGCCAGAGTCAGTACCATGAGAGGAGGTAAGAGAGGAAACAGCATAGAAGCTTGAACACCTCTGCGTGGTCACACAAGAGAACACTGAGAAAACGGAACATAGTAGATCACCAATTCACAATTTGAGATTTTTAATTAATTAATCTCAAATCGTAACAAAGTTATTTGGTTGAGTGTTTCGGATTTGATTGGTAGGACTATTACCAATCATTCCCTGCGGTTGTGAATGTGCCCTATTCACTCCACAGGAGGCCAGTGAGCAGGCGCAGTGCTGTATCCGGAGCATGCGCAGTGGTGTCTCCGGTGCATGCGCAGTCGAGGCTGTATCTGGAGCATGCGCATTGTCACTTTGTTCGGAGCCCTGCCAGTGCGGGAGCGCCTTTGTGGTGGGTTAGAGTCGGTGGGGCGGAGTGAGTAATGGAGCTGTGAGTCCGGGTGGAGAGGGAACGGAGGCTTCATAAACACCTGGTACAGGCCCCACGGCCGGAATCAGATCCTGCATGTCCCGAGTTTGCAGCTGCGGAGGTTCTATCCGGGAAAGGCCCAGTTCCAGCGGCGCCATCTCTGTTCAACAGGGAGCGGGGCGCATGCGCGGTCATTTTTGCGGAGCAGCAGATTCAGGGTCCCGGTGACCAGGAGAGAAAATGTTTGAGTAAATGAAAGGTGCGAAATACGGGCGCCCTCTTTATATGATATGGAGATGCCAGCGTTGGGCGGGGGTGGGCACAGTACGAAGTCTTAGAACACCGGGTTAAAGTCCAACAGGTTTGTTTTGAATGGCTGGCTTTCGGAGCACAGCTCCTTCCTCGGGCGAATGAGGAAAAATTTCTTCCCTCAGAGGGTGGTTAGTTTTTGCAATTCTCTTCCCCAGAGAACAGTGGAGACTGCATCATTAAATATATTCGGAGCAGTGGGTGGAAAGTTACAGCATTTGGGGAATGAGATAGGAAAGCATGTTTCACAGCAACTACAATTGTCTGTTCTGAATTTGTGAGCTGTACTGATAGTGATGACATTTCTAATCTCCTTTAATAGAATATTAAAAGCAAGATCTGACGGCGTCATTCGGCCATTTTACGATCAGTGTGACTGGAAAAGCACCGAGACACGGACACCAGCACCATGAGGAAATCATGGAAATGTGGAGATTGTGGGAAGGGATTCACTTTCCCATCTGAGCTGGAAACTCATCAACGTACTCACACTGGGGAGAGACCGTTCACCTGCTCTCATTGTGGGAAGGGATTTACTAATTCGTCTGACTTGTTGAGACATCATCGAGTTCACTCTGGGGCGAGCCCATTCATCTGCTCCATGTGTGGCAAAGGATTCAGAGATTCATCCAGCCTGCTAAAACATCAGCGCGTTCACACCGGGGAGAAGCCATTTACCTGCTCAGTGTGTGGGAAGGGATTTACTAATTCATCCAACCAGCTGAGACATCAGCGAGTTCACACTGGTGAGAGACCATCCACCTGCTCTGAATGTGGGAAAGGATTCAGAGATTCATCCTGCCTAATGGCACATCAGCAAATTCACACTGGGGTGAGACCATTCACCTGCTTACTGTGTGGGAAGGGATTCACTAATTCATCCAACCTGCTGATACACCAGAGAGTTCACACTGGGGAGAGACCGTTCACCTGCTCTCATTGTGGGAAGGGATTTACTAATTCGTCTGACTTGTTGAGACATCATCGAGTTCACTCTGGGGAAAGACCATTCACCTGCTCCATGTGTGGCAAAGGATTCACAGATTCATCCAGCCTGCTAAAACATCAGCGAGTTCACACCGGGGAGAAGCCATTTACCTGCTCAGTGTGTGGGAAGGGATTTACCAATTCATCCAGCCAGCTGAGACATCAGCGAGTTCACACTGGGGAGAGACCATCCACCTGCTCCGAATGTGGGAAAGGATTCAGAGATTCATCCTGCCTAATGGCACATCAGCAAATTCACACTGGGGTGAGACTATTCACCTGCTTACTGTGTGGGAAGGGATTCACTAATTCATCCAACCTGCTGATACACCAGAGAGTTCACACTGGGGAGAGACCGTTCTCCTGCTCTGTCTGTGGGAAGGGATTTACTATTTTATCCAACCTGCTGACACACCAGCGAGTTCACACTGGGGAAAGACCATTCACCTGCTCCGTGTGTGGCAAGGGATTTACCAATTCATCCAACCTGCTGACACACCAGCGAGTTCACACTGGGGAAAGACCATTCACCTGCTCCATGTGTGGCAAGGGATTTATCAATTCCTCCAACCTGCTGACACACCAGCGAGTTCACACTGATGAGAAGCCGTTTATATGCTCCGTGTGTGGGATAGGATTCAGAAATGCATCCCATCTGCGGAGGCACCAGCGAGTTCACAAGTAATTAGAGGGGTTGGATTCTGCTGTTAATCACATCCAGGACTGAACCATGTTCATTCTGACATTTGGTGAACAGGGAAGGTCAGAGGGTTTCCCTCTCGACTTGTCGGTCTTCCAATTTTCACTCCAGTGGACTGATTCTCTTTGAGCAAGAGCACATTTCCACTGCAATGATCTGCAAATGCAGATATAGTACATTAATTTTATCCTGTTTAGTAAATAGTCTTTCGTCTACCGCAAAAGGTGTCCTGTCTTGTCTTTCATCCGTCCTCATTCCGAGTGTTGGCCGCTGTCTAGACAATCTTTCTCACTGATTTCTCCGCTGCTCTCACTGCCTGTCCCATCGAGAGGCCAGTCCACATTCTGATATTATCCACCCAGGCCACCTTTGGGCTTTCCTTGTACACAGTTTCCAGGTGCTCGCCATTGCCTCTTTGTCCAAACACTCCCTTCCTATTCACAACACATGTCCAAAATACGTGAGCTTCCTTGATATCAGTGCCTCAAACAGGTTCCTCCGAACACCAGCTTTCTCCAGCTCCCACTCATTCATCCACTTTGCCGTCCATGACAGACAGAATACCCGTCTGAGTCCTTTCAATCCTCTCCAAACTCTTTGAACTTGTTGTCGCCTGCCAAATCCTTACCCATCTTTTCAAGAACTCTCATGTTTTAATCCCTTCAATTAGGTCTCTGCCCTGTCACAGTAGTGAAATACGAGAGACAAACATAATCTCACCCGGAGAGAAGGACAGACAATCTGCGAGTTTGGACCCAACACTGATCTGTTCATAAGACCAGAAGACAAGGACAACAGCACAGTCATTATCGAGAGACAACAATATCTGCTGGAGACAGATAGGGAACTAAACAACATGAATCACAACACCAAGCTATCTAGACCCATATACCCAAGAGAATTGGAGACAGGCTGCAAGAACTCAGACTGCAGATACATTAACCAAACGGATGGAATATCTGAGGGGACAACAGGACGAACTAAGGAAGTTATATATACTCCCTAAAATACACAAACACTGAGACTTCCGGTGGCTGTGATGGAGTAGGAAGCCACACATTTGGGAGCTCCCGTTTTAAAGAGACTTTTCGGCTCTTTTGAGAGCCCAAAACGGAAATTTCTCGACGTCTCCCGGTGGGGGAAGGTGTGCTGAACGACTTTCCCCGCAGTCCATGCCTCGAACTCAGAGTGGAAAGGGGGAGAAAACGGCAGCAGCTCCTCAGAAAAAACGGGGGAAGGAATCCAAGATGGCGGCCGGGGGAGCCCCAGAGGAGTGGAGGCTGTGGGCCCAGGAGCAACAAACTGATCTCCTGCGCTGCTTTAAAGAATTCAAGGATGAGGTACTGAGCTCTCTGCAGGAAACGAACAGAAGACTGTCAGAGATTCAGTCCACCCAGGGTGCTGCCATCAAGGAGTTGCAGACGCAGGCCACTGAACGAGAGGAGGAGGCCGTGGTCCTCGTGAGTAAGGTGGATGGGCACGAGGCACTCTACAAGAAGTGGCAGGAACGCTTCGAGGAGCTCGATCACCGCATGAGGCGGAAAAACCTGCGGATCCTGGGCCTTGCGGAGGGGCTGGAGGGGTCGGACCTGACAGCCTACGTGGCTGTAATGCTGAATTCACTAGTGGGGGCTGGGTCTTTCTATCTGCCCTTGGAGCTGGAGGGAGCGCACAGGGTGCTGGCCAGGAGGCCTAAGGAAGATGAAGCCCCGCGCGCGGTGCTGGTGAGGTTCCACTGGTTCAGTGATCGGGAGTGTGTGCTGCGCTGGGCCAAGAAGGTGAAGAGCAGCAATTGGGAGAATGGGGTAGTGCGGATCTACCAGGATTGGAGTGCGGAGGTGGCTAAGCGGCGGTCCGGATTTAATCGGACGAAAGAGGTGCTTTATAGAAAAAAGATAAAGTTCGGAATGTTGCAGCCCGCGCGCCTGTGGGTAACTTATTTGGACCGGCACCATTATTTTGATTCCCCGGAGGAGGCGTGGGCCTTCGTGCGGACGGAGAAACTGGACTTGAACTAGGGGTTGGGCGTTGCGAGGTCGGCTGTAATATATTAGTGCTGGATACTGCTGTTGCTGTGTTCTCTTTTCTTCTGTTTTCTCTTCTTGTTTTAGTACTTTTGCAATTTTGATATGGTTATTTACGGAGGGGTTGTTCTGCTATGTTTTTGTTTTTGTGCCGTGGGGCATTGTTTGGGCTGTGTATCTTGCGGGGAGGGTCGGGGGGTCTGTTGTATTCTATGGCGGGTTGGGGGTATGGAGTGGGCTGATATTTGGGAGCTGCGTCAGAAGGGTGTGGTGGGGCAGTGCGAAAGCGCAGGCTTTCCTCTGGTTCCCGCGCTGCGGGGCTGGGGGGTGGAGACGGTGACGGGGGAGGCGGGCCTTAACTGGTTCTTCCCCGCGCTGGAGCGGTGCCTGGAGGAGGGATAGATTGGGGGATGATCCCACTTCGGGAGGGGTTGGGCTATTGGCGGGAGTTTCCGGGGTCAGCAGAAGTCAGCTGACCCACGGAAGAACAATGGAGGATGGTTCGCGGCTGGGAGGGTTCCTAGCCTGGGGGGGGAAGGGAGGTGGGGAAAGGGGAATACCGGGTTGCTGCTGGTAGGGACAAGAAGGAGCTGGTGGGGGCTGGGGGGACAGAATTGAGGTGTTGTCGCTATGGGGACTGGGTTGGGCAGTCGACGGGCTATGGCTAGTCGACGGGGGAGGGGGGGGCGGGACGCCCTCTGATCCGGTTGGTCACTTGGAATGCGAGAGGGTTGAATGGGCCGGTGAAGCGGTCGAGAGTACTGGCTCACCTGAAGGGGCTAAAGGCAGATGTGGCAATGCTTCAGGAGACCCACCTGAAGGTGGCGGATCAGGTCCGCCTGAGGAAGGGGTGGGTGGGGTAGGTTTTCCACTCTGGGATGGACGTGAAGAACCGGGGAGTGGCGATTCTGGTGGGGAAAAATGTGTTGTTTGAGGCATCGGAGGTGGTGGCGGATAAGGGGGGTAGATATGTTATGGTTAGGGGCAGGCTACAAGGAGAGAAGGTGGTACTGGCTAGTGTGTATGCCCCAAATTGGCACGATGCAGGCTTTATGAGGCGTATGTTGGTACGGATCCCGGATCTGGAGGCTGGAGGTCTGATTATAGGGGGGGACTTTAATACGGTGTTGGATCCTTCACTGGATTGGTCCAGCTCTAGGAAGGGTAGGAGGCCGGTGGCGGCCAAGGTACTGAGAGGGTTTATGGATCAGATGGGTGGAGTGGATCCATGGAGGTTTGTGAGGCCGAGGGCACGCGAGTACTCTTTCTTCTCCCACGTACATAGGGTCTACTCTCGGATATATTTCTTCGTGGTGAGTAGGGGACTGATTCCGAGAGTGGAGGAGACCGAGTATTCGGCCATTGCAATCTCCGACCACGCTCCGCATTGGATAGAGTTGAAGATGTGGGAGGTGCGGGACCAACGTCCGCTGTGGCGGTTAGATGTGGGGTTGTTGGCGGAGGAGGAGGTGTGTAGGAGGGTCCGGGCAAGTATTGAGGGGTACCTCGAGGTGAATGATACGGGGGAGGTTCAGATGGGGATGGTCTGGGAAGCCCTGAAGGCAGTGATTCGTGGGGAGATGATATCCATCCGAGCACACAGGGAGAGGAGCGAGAGGAGTGAGAGGGATAGACTGGTGGGAAAGATGCTGGAGGTGGACAGGAGGTATGCAGAGGCACCAGAGGAGGGACTGTTGGGGGAGAGGCGCAGCCTGCAGGCTAAATTTGATTTGCTGACCACTAGAAAGGCGGAGGCACAGTGGAGGAAGACACAAGGGGCAGTGTACAAACATGGTGAGAAGGCGAGTAGGATGCTGGCTCACCAGCTCCGCAAGCGGGATGCGGCTAAGGAAATTGCTGGAGTGAGAGACAAGAGTGGGAATGTGGTGCGGAAGGGGGTAGAGGTGAACGAGGTCTTCAAGGACTTGTACGGGGAACTGTACCGGTCGGAGCCAACGGGGAAGAGGAGGGGAATGGAGAGGTTCCTTGACGGGCTTTCTTTCCCGAAGGTGCAGGAGGAGAAGGTGGAGGGGTTGGGGCAATTTAGTGTGGCCAATCCTCCTAACTTGTATCTTTGTACTGTGGGAGAAAACTGGAGCACCCGGAGGGAGCCCACACAGACACAGGGAGATTGTGTGGCGTTTGCACAGTCACCCAAGGTCGAAATAGCTGAAACATCAAGACACTGCTCCTGGGAATTGATGGTATGGTGGTTCAGTAAATATAAAAAGTGGATTAAAAGTGTGTGTAATATTGAGTTAAAACTGAAAATGCCAGATTAACTCAACAGATTTGGCAGCATCACAGAATCCCTACAGTCCAGAAGGAGGCCATTTCCCCCATTGAGTTTGCAACAACTCTACAAAAGAGCACCCCACCCAGGTGCACTTTCCCTTCCCTCTGCCCGAAACCCCATATCACCTTTTGACAGTAAGGGGCAATTTATAGCGCGTTCACACTGGGGAGAGACCATTCACCGACCTTGAGTGTGGGAAGGGATTCACTCAGTCTTCCCACCTCACTTCCCACCAACGTGTT
Source organism: Scyliorhinus canicula (assembly GCF_902713615.1). NCBI lineage: Eukaryota > Metazoa > Chordata > Chondrichthyes > Carcharhiniformes > Scyliorhinidae > Scyliorhinus > Scyliorhinus canicula. Next base: position 427,614 of record NW_024056016.1, read on the forward strand.
CACTCTGACACGAGACCTTTAAATGTTCCACCTGAGAGAAGAGCTTCAAAGGCAAAATGGATCTGCTGATTCACCAGCGCAGTCACACTGGAGAGAGGCCGTTCACCTGCTCCGTGTGTGGGAAGGGATTCACTCAGCAGTCCCTCCGGCTGAAACTCCAGCACATTCACACCAGGGAGGGAGCGTTCATCTGTTCCCTGTATAGGAAGCGATTCATTCAGTCATCCACCCTGTAGACACACCAGCGAGTTCACAAGTGCCTCCAGGACTCTGCTGTTATTGGTGTTAATCACATCCAGGACTGAACCATGTTTATTCTGACAGATGGAGTTTATTTGAGTTGATGTTAATAATCCCTGAAACAGATTAGAATAGATTGGTGCTTGATAGCCGGCACAGACACAATGGGAAAAAGGGCCTTGTTTTGTGCTGTAAAACTCTATAACTTTAACCCACCTCATTTCACACCAACATGTTCACTCTGACACAAGACATTTTGTGTTCGGACTGTGGGAAGAGCTTTAGAAGCAAAATGGATCTTCTAACTCACCAACATGCTCACACTAGAGAGAGACCGTTCACCGCTCCGAGAGTGTGAAGGGATTGTTTTCCTGTTGTGATTCCGGTCTCCCTGGCACCCCCTTCTCCCCCAACCCAAGACTGGAAATTCCTGGATGTTTATCAAATAGCTGTAGTGCATATACCTTTAAGAACTGGGTGTTTATCAAATAGCTGCAGTGATATCAGAGTGTGGGTGGAGCTGGGCTGTCTGTCTTCACTACAGCTATTTGATATATACCCAGTTCTTAAAGGTACTCTCACGTGACAATTCTGAATTCTCCCTCTGTGTACCTGAACAGGCTCTGGAATGTGCTGACTAGGGGCTTTTCACGGTAACTTAATTGCAGTGTTAATGTAAGACTACTTGTGACAATAAAGATTAGTATTATTTTAAAAAAGTTCTGGCAAATTTCCATCCCGCCCAGGATGATTCGCACGGGAATATAACCCCAACAAATGGGATGAAGCCAAATCTTTCAAAGTCAAAGTCTTTATTTTGAATTATTGCCGTGCTGTTAGGGAAAGGTCAACTTCTTTGCTTGTTTACAAAAGTAGGAAGTCTTACAACACCAGGTTAAAGTCCAACAGGTTTGTTTCAAACACGAGCTTTCGGAGCACTGCTCCTTCATCAGGTGAGAGCTCGTGTTTGAAACAAACCTGTTGGACTTTAACCTGTTGTAATAAGTCTTCTTACTGTGCTCACCCCAGTCCAACGCCGGCATCTCCACATCATGTTTACAAAAGGGAAGAGGAAATATTCACAAAGCTTCCCACAGCTTGTGAACTCCGAAACATAACTTCAAGGCTGAAGTTTATATTCAGAGATTGAAATGTTCTGGTACCTTTTCCAATTGTACCAGTAAATTGTGATTCACACTGAAAGGTTTACTTTCACTCAGTAATTAGAACATTTCACTTTCTCAGCACAAACACTTTAGATCAAATATCAATTGTTCACTTCCCTTGTAGCTGGTGTGTGGAGAAGATCATGTTCACTGTAGATCTGTCAGCACAGAAACCGCACTGTGCTTCTGGACAAACTCAGTCTGCAAGTAGATGAATCTTTTAAACATCACCCAAGTGAAGGTCTTCCCCTGACTCTAAGGAGTGAGATGTCCCTGTAGTTGATGCTGTCTCCTCTGTCACTGCTGTTTTTTATTGCATCACACATGTTCCATGGACCAGTCTCACAGCCCAAAAGGGGAGGGCAGGAAGGTGTGACAGTCGATGGGACTTTCTGTGTGTGAGCAGTTCAGCTGGAATTCCATCCTTGCCGGGCATCTTTCTGCTTGCTCAGCAATCAATGGCCTTTTCCAGCTCAAATGATGAGAATTCCTTGTCCAACTCAACCATGACAGGAAGCTGCAGGAGAGTCAAACAGAGATAGAACATAGAACAGCACAGAACAGGCCCTTCGGCCCTCAATGTTGTGCCGAACAATGATCACCCTACTCAAACCCACGTATCCACCCTATACCCGTAACCCAACAACCCCCCCCCCCCCCATTACTTTTTAGGACACTACGGGCAATTTAGCATAGCCAAGACACCTAACCCGCACATCTTTGGACTGTGGGAGGAAACTGGAGCACCTGGAGGAAACCCACGCACACACGGGGAGGACGTGCAGACTCCGCACAGACAGTGACCCAGCCGGGAATCGAACCTGGGACCCTGGAGCTGTGATGCATTTATGCTAACCACCATGCTACCGTGTTGCCCGTTAATTGGGAGATGCCCTTCTAACAGGGGTACAGCTCACTGTTGTGTTCAACCCAGCTCCTCCTCACTCTCTCACCATGACTGACACTGAGCACGCTCAGAGCACACACCCACACTGCACCTGCGCACTCGCCTCGTACATTCAATGATAGGGGACTTTCTTCAGCATGGGGGATCCTGGGTAACACAGCCGCCATAGAGCAATTAGTAAACAGGAAGATTCTCCCAGTCGGCAAAACAGAGGAGCCACAGTTTAGGCAAGATGCTGGGCATGAAGCACAAAGAGAGTTTGGATACTTTATTTAATACAGAAGCACATTATTCTGATATCACTTAGACATGGGCAGCCAGCAGGCTGATCTACAGTTTGTACAGTATTTACAACACCTGGGACACGGTAAATCATCTCATCAAACCAGTGATAGGTTTGTTTACTGTTCATAATTGTGACTGGGTCACACTCACCATTTATGCAAAATGCAACTCCCCAGGTTTTTTGACTCACTCCCTCCAGACCTGTTTTCGCTCCAAGGGTCTTGACATCTGCTTTAGTCTTTATCGACCCATGTATGTTCAGCTGTTTACAACAATTGTTCAATTACTTACAACAATCTGAGGTCCCTATCTGCTTCAAGAAGACGACCAGCATCCCTGTACCGAAAAAAGTCAAGCAGCGAGCCTTAATGACTGTCGTCCAGTGGGTCTGACATCCATCATCATTCCCGTACCAGCCTCCCCGAACAGGCGCCGGAATGTGGCGACTAGGGGCTTTTCACAGTAACTTCATTGCTTCATTGTAGCCTGCTCGTGACAATAAGCGATTTTCATTTTTCATTTCATTTCATTTATTCATCATGAAGTGCGTCGAAAGGTTAGTCATGGCACAAATCAACTCCAGCCTCCCAGATTGCCTAGATCTACTACAGTTTGCCCACCGCTGCAACAGGTCCACAGTAGACGCCATCTCCATGGACCTGCACCCTACCCTGGAACACCTAGATAACAAAGACACCTATGTCAGACTCCTATTTATCGAATACAGCTCAGCCTTCAACACCATCATTCCTACGAAACTCATCTCCAAACTCCGTGGCCTTGGCCTCGGCTCCTTCCTCTGTGACTGGATTCTGAACTTTCTAACCCACAGACCACAATCAGTAAAGATAGGCAACAAAACCTCCTCCACAATCATCCTCAACACCGCTGCCCCACAAGGCTGTGTCCTCAGCCCCCTACTACACTCCTTATACACCTATGACTGTGGCCAAATTCCCCTCCAACTTGATTTTCAAATTTGCTGATGACACCATCGTAGTGGGTTGGATTTCAAACATAGGAATGAGATATAGAATCTGGTGAATTGGTGCGATGACAATAATCTCTCCCTCAATGTCAACAAAATGAAGGAGATTATCATCTACTTTAGGAAGTGTAGTGGAGAACATGCCCCTGTCTACATCAAAGGGAACAAAGTAGAAAAGGTCGAGAGCTTCAAGGTTTTAGGTGTACAGATCACCAACAGCCTGTCCTGGTCCCCCCATGCCGACACTATAATTAGGAAAGCCCACCAACGACTCTACTTTCTAAAAAGACTGAGGAAATTTGTCATGTTAGCTACGCCCCTGACCAACTTCTATAGATGCACCATAGAAAGCATTCTTTCTGGTTGTATCACAGCTTGGTATGGAGCCTGCTCTGCCCAAGACCGCAGGAAACTACAAAAGGTTGTGAATGTAGCCCAGTCCATCACGCAAATCAGCCTCCCATCCGCTGACTCTATCTATAATTCCCGCTACTCTCGAATGGAGATCAACTCACCCTTAACCACCGCCTTCAGCGCCTCCCAGACTGTCCCCACTCGGACCTCCCCGTTGTCATTGGCCTCCAGGTACCTCTCGATACATCCTCGAACCCGCTCGCCCACCTCCACGAGGTCCACCCAGTACGGGGCATGGTCAGAGACGGCTATCGCCGAGTACTCAGCATCCTCCACTCTCGCAATCAGCGCCCTACTCATAACGAAAAAAATCAATCTGGGAATAGGCCTTGTGCACAAGAGAAGTATGAAAATTCCCTGGCCCTCGGCCTCGCAAACCTCCATGGATCCACCCCTCCCATCTGGTCCATAAACCCCCTCAACACCTTAGCCGCCGCTGGCCTCCTACCCATCCTGGATCTGGATCGAACTAGTGCCGGAGCCAGCACCGTGATAAACTCCCCCCCCATTAGGCTCCAAATCTGGAATCCGGCCCAACATGCACCGCATGAAACCAGCATCGTCCCAATTCGGGGTGTACACATTGACCAGCATTGAATTGCAAACATGACTGACCAAGAAAAGAAAGCGTTTCACTGGGTAACAGAAATCTCATGAATCTTTATTGAGTTTGACCACAGTCAGTTTTTAAACAAAGTCAAATATGGTTAAATGGAAGCGAATTGAGAATTATGTGTTGCTTATATTTGACCCCTCTGTGTTTTGGTGTGAAACATTCTGCAGCCTAAATACCGTTCATGTATAAGAAAGGAGGGGTGACAGCAAATCTGCACTGGGCCTGGATTTCCTCATCTCCCTGAGTGGCTTTTCCTGTTTCTCTATCATTAAGGCCAAATTTTTCAAAAAGGTGGCCCAGTTAAATCTCTGCCATTTCCTCTAATTCAGTTGCAGTATCGTTTGTGTCTGTCTCTATAAGCACACATTACCAGTCACTTATAGGCCAGGCTACGTAAGGAGAGCAGATTTCATGAAGGACGTTAGCGAACCAGTTGAGTTTTTACAACAATCAAGAATGTTATCATCAGAATTTTAATTCCATACTGTTATTCAATTTCAGTTTCACATGTGTCACAGGCTGATTGGATCCCAGATCCCCAGAGCATTAACCTGGGTCTCTGGATTACTCGCCCAGTAACAATGCCATTACTCCAATACCTAGCCCACACAGTCTTGGCAGAATATGGTGTCTCGTGTTGTGTTCTGTGATCTTGCCTTGTAATGATTCTACAGAACTGCTGGGGAATTAGCCAGAACAATGATTTATTAATGTACACGTGGTAAGGTAACGATCAGAATGCTATACAGACTATGTTATCACAGAGTTACATTGGACTCTCTTGGAACTACCCTTATGTGCGACTGGCCTCGTGTATGCCTGATAACCTTCTACTGGTAGCTGGATGTCACCTGACTGATGCCTGACGCCAACTACTGGTGGGAGGTCACACTGCTGAGTACATGTAATATTATATACAGGCTTATCGCCACATCTTGTAACTTCTCAAAATTATCAAGTAATTTATTTTTTCAAACAAATTGATAGCTCTGCAGTTTCTGGAAACATTTGGGTTGATTGTGTTATCTTTAGAAATGAAGATCTAGTCTTTGCAATATAATGACCTAACACACCAATTCACTATTCATAATCAATGTTCGCTACTGAATAAAGTTCAATTTAATTATTGTTTTTTGCAATGAAATCAATACATAGTTAATATAGAAAAGGTACAGAGGGTGAAATGGCTGCAGAAAGGCACATGCTAGAGGTATAAAAGGGCTTCCTCGACCTTATTACTAAGGCCAGTGAATACACTATGAAAATAACAATTTACGGGCAGCAAGGTGGCACAATGGTTAACACTGTTACCTCATGGCGATGAGGTCCTAGGTTCGATCCCGACCCTGGGTCACTGCAGTGTGGAGTTTGCACATTCTTCCCGTGGTTTTGTTGGTCTCACCCCCACAACCCAATGAGGTGCAAGGTCGGTGGATTGGCCACGCTAAATTGTTCCTTAATTGAAAAAACTGAATTGTGTACTCTAAAAAAAATTTATATGAAAATAACAATTTTAAAACTAAAATGTAAATGCGATTACACATGTGTACTTAGATTCCTACATTACAACAGTGAATATATTTCAAAATTACTCCATCGGCTTTAAAACACTTTAGGAGGCCCAGTGGTCATGAGAGGTTTCATAAAAATGTACATTTGTACTAATTATCCACAAACTCGGATATATTACACTTGGTGTCCTCACCAATTTATTGAGAAAGGTTGAGTCTTAATTTTGTGTAATAACCATGTCATTGACACCATTTTGAATACTCTGTGAAACTCCAGACACACCATATGCTCAATTATTTGTTGTAGAAACAGCGAGTTGTTGTGATTTGGAATGCACTGTCTATAAATGGTGCTGGAATCTCATTGGACTGTAACTTCCAAAAGGGAATTTGGTACATTCTGAAAAAGAAAACAAAACAGTCGAACTATGGGATTAAATGGGTCGCTGTACAAAGAGCTGGCATGGGAAAAATGGCCAAATAGACTCCTCGGTGTTTGAGGAACCTTGTGTACATGTAAAGGGAGTGGTAACAACCTGGAACCTACTGCCTATGAGGTAGGAGATGCAGAGATGACGGAAGGATTTCAGTAGGAAATTGGACAGGCACTGAGAGAAATAAACCCACAGGGATTTGGGGAAAGAACGGGGCAATGGACAGACTGGCTTCCTCCACAGGGAGCCGACATGGTCTCAAAGGGCTGAATGGCCCCATTCCCCACCCTTCAGCTACAGTGATCTCAGGAGAGAAATTCAGCAGCTCCAGTTACTCCAACTATCCCTCATCACTGATGCCAATCTTGTAAATGTCCTCTACACCCTCTCTAAGAACTTCTCATCTTTTCTAAAGTGTGAAGCCCGTATACAGGGTTCCATTCAAGAGGGATAGAATTGAAAAGCACGGCAGAAATGTTCCACTTGTTTAAAACGATGGTTCGACTACACTTGGAGCATTGTCAACATCAGAACATAAGATCTATGAGCAGGAGTAGGCCAGCTGGCAACCTTGAGCCTGCTCCACCATTCAATGAGATCATGACAGTGACCTGGGGCCAGGATTGAACACTGGTCCTCAGCTCTGTCAGACTGCAGTGCTAACCACTGCGTCACCTAACCATTTAGATGAGGGAACAAAATGCAATATCTCTAAATTTGCAGATGACACAAGTTGCGTGGGAGGGTGAGCTGTGAGGAGGATGCAGAGATCCTTCAGAGTGATTTGGACAAGTTGAGTGAGTGGGCAAATGAATGGCAGATACAGTATAATTTGGAGAAATGCGAGGTTATCCAGTTTGGTAGCAAAACGAGAAGGCAGACTATTATCTGAATTGTCATAAATCAGGAGAGGGAAATGTGCAACGAGACCTGGGTATCCTTGTACACCAGTCACTGAAGGTAAACATGCAGCTACAGCAGGCAGTAAAGAAGGTAAATGCTATGCTAGCCTTCATTGTGAGCGGATTCGAATACAGGAGCAGGAATAACTTGCTGTCATTACACAGGGCCTTGGCGAGGCCATACCTGGAATATTGTGAGCAGTTTTGGTCTCCTTATCGGAGGAAGGATGTTCTTGCTCTAGAGGGAGTGCAGCGAAGGTTTACCAGACTCATTCCTGGGATGGTGGGACTGATTATGAGAGATTGAATCAGTTAGGCTTGTATTCGCTGGAGTTCAGAAGAATGGGAGAGGGGGCGTTGTATCTCAGAAACCTATAATATTGCAAAGAGGACTTGAAAGGGTAGATGCAGGAAAGATTTTCCCGATGGTGGGAGTGTACAGAACGAGAGGTCGCAGTCTGAGGTGGACCATTTCGGACAGAGATGAGTAATTTCTTCACCCAGAGAGTGGTGGGACTGTGGAATTTGTTACCACAGGAAATAGTTGAGGCCAATATATTGGGCGCGATTCTCCGTACCCGATGTCGGGTGGGAGAATAGCGGGATGCCCTCCCGTATTCTCCCCCCCCACGCCCGCCCCGCATCACCGCTTGTTCCGGCGAACGGCGATTCTCCGAGGCCGATGGGCTGGCCCTTCACGCCCGTTTTCCACGGCAGTAACCACACCCGGTCACTGCCGTCATGAAACGGGCGGCAGATGTCCGTTTGGGGCATTTAGGGGCCCAATTGGCACGGCCGTACCACAGCCGTGCCAAGGAGGGAAAAGGCCCGCGATCGGTGGGTACCGATCGCAAGCCTTGCATCCCAAACCGACGCACTTTTTCCTCCGCCGCCCTGCAAGATCAAGCTGCCACGTCTTGCGGGCGGCTGAAGGAAAAGACGGCAACCGCGCATGCGTGAGTTGGCGCTGCCCAACCTGCGCATGTGCGGCTGACGTCATTGGTCGCGTCAGCCGGCGTGATGCTTGGCGTGCGGCCTTGACTGACCGTCGTCAAGGCCGCGCCGCTGAGATGCCCGGGGCCCCGCTCCTAGCCCCGATTGGGGGGGGGGGGGGGGGAGAATCGGGTCCCGGGAGGCGGAGCGGGGGCTGCCGTGGGTGACGGCCTCTTCCACGGCAGCCTTCACGATTCTCCGCATTTGCGGAGAATCTCGCCCATTGTATGTTTTCAAGAAGAAGTTAGACATTGCACTTAGAGCGAAGGGAATCAAAGGATGTAGAGGGGAAAGTGGGATTAGGCTATGGAGTTGGATGATAAGCCATGATCATAATGAATGGTAGAGCAGGCGCTAAGGGCCAAATGGTCCAAATAGAATGGGGGCACTGATAGCAGTTCTGGAGCGGTTTGGGATTGATCCACGATTTGTGGACTGGGTAAAGCTACTGTATAAGGAGCCGGGGCCAGTGTCCGCACAAAAACATCAACTCGAGATACTTTTCTCTCCACCGTGGGACTAGGCAGGGATGTCCTATGTCCCCCCTGCTGTTTGCACTCGCGGTTGAGCGATTGGCCATTGCATTAAGACGTTTGGGGTATGGAAATGGATAGCGCGAGGGTGCGGGGGGGTGAATAGAGCACAGGGTGACCTTGTCTGCCGATGACGTGTTATTATATGTGTCGGAACCAAGTGTGTCAAGAGGGGGAATATTGGAGCTTCGGATGTTTGGGTCTTTCTCGGGGAACAAATTAAATCTTGACAAAAGTGAGTATTTAATGGTGTTTCGGCCGGGGGTGTGGGCAGGGGTGAGGGGGGCTGCCATTCCATAGGGCAGGGATTCACTTTAGATATCTGGGGGTGCAGGTTGCTCAGGATTGGGGGGGGGGGGGGGGGGGGGTAAGGGGGGGTCACTGAAGGGTCAGTTAAAATGAACATGTTGTCGCGATTTCTGTTTATTTTCCAATGCCTGCCAATTTTCCTGCCAAAAGCATTTTTTGGAGCGTTTTATGGAATAATTTCCGACAAGTGGAAACATCTTCTCCATGTCCACTCTACCCAGGCCTCGCAGTATCCTGTAAGTTTTAATAAGATCCCCCCAATGAGTACAGACCCAGAGTACTCAACCGTTCCTCATACGACAAGCTCTTCATTCCAGGAATCATTCCTGTGAACCTCCTCTGGACCCTTTCCAAGGCCAACACATCCTTCTTAGATACGGGGCCCAAAACTGCTGTTAACATCCAAATGGGGTTTGATCAGAGCCTTATACAGCCTCAGAAGTACATCCCTGGTCTTGTATTCTCGCCTACTCGACCTGAATACATTGCATTTGCCTTCCTAACTGCTCACTGAACCTGCACGTTAACCTTTTAAAAAAAATTTAATGTACCCAATTCATTTTTTCCAATTAAGGGGCAGTTTAGCATGGCCAATCCACCTACTCTGCACACCTTTGGGTTGTGGGGGCGAAACCCACGGAAACACGGGGAGAATGTGAAAACTCCACACGGACAGTGACCCAGAGCCGGGATCGAACCTGGGACCTCAGCGCAGTGAGGCTGCAGTGCACCTGCACGTTAACCTGAGGAGAATCTTGAACAAGGATTCCCAAGTCCCTTTGTGCTTGTGATTTCCTCAGCATTCTCCCATTTAGAAAATAGTCTATGCCTCCATTTCTCCTTCCAAAGTGCATAACCTCACACTTTTCCGTATTGTATTCCATCTGCCACTTCTTTGCCCACTCTCCTAGCCTTGCTCAGCATTGCTTCTTTTGCCAATCACTTTACATGAATGCCTTGTTTATAATCTTGTCCTAAATATGACTTGCAAGATCAACTGTCTATTGCAGATCCTTCATTTTAATGCGGTCAAGTGCCTTTCCATTTGAGAACAGTTCAATAAAGTTATTAGAATTATTTGTAGCGAGGGCAACACGTGGAGCAGTGGTTAGCACTGGGACTACAGCACTGAGGACCCGGGTTTGAATCCTGGCCCTGGGTCACTGCCCGTGTGGAGTTTGCACATTTTCCAGGTGTCTGCATGGGTTTCACCCCCACAACCCAAAGATGTGCAGGTTAGGTGGATTGGCCAGGCTCAATTGCCCCTGATTTGGAAAAAAAACAATTGGGGTACTGAATTTATTTTTTTTAAACAGGATTATTTGTAGCTTCCCCACCAGTTTTTTCCATTATCCTGAAGTGTCCTTATTTTTATCGGGAGTTAACTGAAGTGTGTTCCTAACCTCTCATTATCTAAATGACCCAGTTCATGGCTTTCTCCCTCATTGTCTAAAACACATCAGCAACTTTTGGATAATCCTGGTGCATACATTTCAGTCTAAATCATTGATATATACCGGAAACTGTGGAGCCCCACTGGAAACAGACGTCCAGGCATCATTCAGTCCTGGATGTGACTAACAGCAGCAACAACAGCTGAATCCAAACCCTGCTGTTGCCTGTGAACTTGCTGATGTCTGTTCAGGTTGTTTGACTGAGTGAATCTCCTCCCTCGCACGGAGCAGTTAAACAGCCTCTCCCCAGTACCGCTCCCACATGTAGGCCACATGGTAGCACAGTGGTTACCACTGTTGATTCAAAGCTCCAGGGCCCCAGAATTCCCGGCTTGGCTCACTGTCTGTGCGGAGTTTGCACGTTCTCCCCATGTCTGCGTGGGTTTCCTCCGGGTGCTCCAGTTTCCTCCCACAAGTCCAAAAATGTGTAGATTAGGTGGATTGGCCATGCTAAATTGTCCTGAGTGTCCAAAAAGGTGAGGTGGGGTTATGGGTTAGGTTGGAGGTATAGGCTTAAGTAAGGTGCTCTTTCCAAGGGCCAGTGCACTCGATGAGCCAAATGCCCTCCTTCTGCACTGTAAATTCTATGATTCGGTTTCTGTGTGAACTCGCTGGTGTTTCCGCAGATGCTGTTCACTTTTAAATCTTTTTTCACAGTCAGAACATTTAAAAGGTTTCTGATCAATGTGAACAAGTTGGTGTGCCATCAGGTGGGATGACTGAATAAATTTCTTGTCACACACGGGGCAAGAGTACGGTCTCTGCCCAGTGTGAACTCGCTGGTGTTGCAAAAGCTGGGATGAACAAATGAATCCCTTCCCACACACGGAGCAGGTGAATGGCCTCTCCCCAGTGTGAGTGCGTTGATGTGTCAGTAAATCATTTCTGCGTTTAAAGCTCTTTTCACAGTCAGCACATTTAAAAGGTCTCTGATCAGTATGAACAAGTTGGTGTCTCAGGAGGTCTGATGACTGAGTGAATCCCATCCCACACATGGAGCAGGTGAATGGCTTCTCCCCAGTGTGAATGCGTTGGTGTCTCAGTAAATCCTGTTTACTTTTAAAACTCTTCTCACAGTCAGCACATTTAAAAGGTCTCTCATCAGTATGAACAAGTTGGTGTTGCAGAAGCTTGGATGAACAAATGAATCCCATCCCACACATGGAGCAGGTGAATGGCATCTCCCCAGTGTGAGTGCGCTGGTGTCTCAGTAAATCCTTTCTGCTTTTAAAGTTCTTCTCACAGTCAGCACACTTAAACGGTCTCTGATCAGAATGAACAAGCTGGTGTCTCAGGAGGAATGATGACTGAGTGAATCCCTTCCCACACACGGAGCAGGTCAATGGCTTCTCTGCAGTGTGAAGCCGTTGATGCGCCCATAAATCCTTTCTACGTTTAAAGCTCTTTTCACAGTCAGCACATTTAAACGGTCTCTGGTCAGAGTGGACCTGACGGTGATCCCGGAGGTTTGACGAAGCATTAAATCCCTTCCCACATTCCAAACAGGTGAATGGCCTCTCCCCAGTGTGAGTGCGTTGATGTAACAGTAAACTATTTCTGCTTTTAAAGCACTTTCCACAGTCAGAACATTTAAATGGTCTCTGATCAGTATGAACAAGTTGGTGTGACAGGCGGTGGGATGACAGAGTGAATCCCTTCCCACACACGAAGCAGATGAATGGCCTCTCCCCAGTATGAATGCGTTGATGTGTCAGTAAATCCTTTCTGCATTTAAAACTCTTTCCACAGTCAGCACATTTAAACAGTCTCTGATCAGAGTGAACAAGTTGGTGTGTCAGGAGGGATGATGACCGAGTGAATCCCTTCCCACACACGGAGCAGGTGAAAGGCGTTTCCCCAGTGTGAATACGTTGATGAGTTTCCAATTCAGATGGGGAATTGCATCCCACCCCACAGTCCCCACATTTCCACGGTTTCTCCATGGTTATCAACAGGTTATCAGGTGTAGGTGGGATGCAGATTTGAAGTCACTATCAGATCAGCCGTGATGTTATTAAATGGTGGAACAGGCTCACGGGGCTGAATGTCCTATTGCTGCTTCTTGATTCCTTTGGTGCGAATGTCCTTGTGTCTCTCCAACTTGGATCATCAGTTGAAGCCTGAGTACGGTGTCTCCCTGATGTAAATGCTGCAATTTAATTTCATGCCGTGTGATTGGTTAAATCTCAGTTCCAGCTAACTGTCGGAAATTACTTAGATGTCTGTGTCTCGGTGCTTTTCCAATCACAGGGATTTTTGAAATTTTTTTCTAAAGACAAAGCAGACAAACATTTCTCCTTCCACGATGAAAGGCCGGTCCTGATGAATCAAGTGACTCTGTCAGATCTCGACATGATGTTTGCATCTGCAAATATTCTGAAAAAAGGAGATTACATTGAATATTGTGAATATATAAGACACAAACAGGCTATTCTGTCACAGATTCTGCTGCTGTCCATACTCGGCACACATCTCCGACTGTCACACCGATCAAATCTCAGCCTTTCAGCTGATTTCAATTCCAATTTCTCTCATGCGCTTGTCCCGTTTCCTTTTGAAAACATCTCAGCACTTTCCTCGCTGGCTTTGAAAGCAGACCAAGGGAGGCCAGCAACACGGTTTAATTCTCGTACCAGTCTCCCCGAACAGGCGCCGGAACGTGGCAACTAGGGGCTTTTCACAGTAACTTAATTGAGACCTATTTGTGACAATAAGGGATTTTCATTTTATTTTCAATTCCTTTCCATGGTAATGACTTGCACATTCTGAACCTGTCATAAATAATTTTGTCTGTATTGTTCCCTTGGATTTATTCATAACTATCTTGTATTCATGACTTGTTTATTGAAATGAAATGAAAATCTCTTATTGTCACATGTAGGCTTCAAATGAAGTTACTGTGAAGAACCCGTAATTGTCACATTCCGGCGCCTGTTTGGGAAGGCTGGTACAGGAATTGAACCGTTCTGCTGGCCAACATCAGTCATCTATAAAAGCTAGTGATTTAGCCCAGTGTGCTAAACCATGGTCACTCTCTCACATCGCCCCTCCCCCTCTCCATTTAACATTTCCTGAGAGCTGTAATCTCTCATGTTACAAAAGTCATCACTGTCAATGCAGGATAGAATTCACAAGGATACAAACCTTTCTGTTGGGCTCAGTTTGTTGTGTGCAAATTCTCCAATTCTAACCCCCTGTAAAAGGAGTTTACAAAAGCCATCACTGTCAGCCCAGGATAGAAATTCTGAACAGGCAATTCTAGTTTCTCTGGAACATCTTTTCCTCTCTTGTTCCACCAAAGCTGTAAATCCCCGTCCCACACACTCTATCTCCTCCCTGGGCTGAAATGCAAACCCATCTCACCATCTGCACCATTTCTTTCCTCCACTCCCAGTTTTCCCCCTCCCTCTCCTCTGCCTGGGTTCAGTTCTCCAGCTCCTGTCTGCAGCCTGACAATAAAATCAATGGGTCTTATTGGGGGGGGTTTGGGGCCTCCAGCGGATGTTTGTGAATCCTCCCCGCCCACCTGCCAGGGTTTCCTTCCTTGCCAGAGATCAGAGTCCTCATTGATTTGAGTGCAAAGTGTCAGCTCTTATTTATTATCCCCCCCTCCCCCATCCTGTGATGTGAACCACCCTCCAGTGTGTGAAGCAGGATGGTGCCCGTTAACCTGGGCCTGTTCCCGGGAGGGAGGGAGAAGCTTCGCAGCTGCAAACCAGGGAGCTGACAATGATGGTGAAGGGTTTGCTCAGCTCACAATGCCCGGGGACTGATTGACGGTAGGTTCGGACCAATAGGAAGAGGGGGCGGGGCTGGAAGACCGAATGAGAGCGGCTGGTCCACCAGCCAATCAGAGTGAATGGGAGGCGGAGCAAAGCCGGTGCTCTCGTTCCCTCCGCAGCACCCGGCCCTGTCTCGGTGAAAAGCCCGATTAATGTTCGCTGGTTCAGCTGCCGTATCCGAGCTTCGTATTGGGGGCTTGGGCTACACGGAGTGTTTATGAAGCCTCCCGACCCATCCGCCCGCTCCATTCCTCCCTCATCACTCACCGAGCGGGATCTGCCCAGCGGAGGATTTCTACCCGACTGCCTGAATCCTCAGTTGTCAGCGGCACTGCGCATGCTTCAATCACGTGGGAGACGGGGCATAGCCCCGCCCCTGATTAACTCCGATGGTTGGAGGACCAGCCGCTCCAGTAGGTCCTCTAGGCCCACCCTTCTCTTCCTATTGGTCCACGGCTGCCGTCAATCACTCCCTGGGCATTGTTAGCTGGAGCATGCGCAGTGCCGATGCTGTGCTGGGTCGGGAGGTTTCACAGAAATCCGGTGGAGGTTCCAAACCCCAATAAGAAGTTTCCCGGCCCGGGTTTGCATCGAGCGGGGGGGACAGCTGCGGTCTGCTCCCGGTGACAGGCCTGAGTTAACGGCCACCGTCTTTACAGAGGCTGCAAACTCGCAGGAGGCAAAACATCAGAGATAGAGTTTGTTGTGAAACCAATGGGATATTGTAAAACAGGAGGTCACGGTGACAGTCAACAACAACAACTTCTATTTATATAACACCTTTACCATCATAAATCATCCCAGTCAACTTCACAGGAACATCATAAAACAAAGTGAGACACCCAGACACAAAAGGCGATATTACGACAGGTGACCAAAAACTTGGTCAAAGAGATGAGTTTTACAGAGTCTGAAAACGAGGGTGAGAATTGACTGGGAGCGAATGCAAGTCTTCGAGCACAGGGATCATGGTGGAAAGGAACTTACTGTGAATTAAGACATGGGTGGCAGACTTTTGGATGGCTTTAAGTTCACAAAGGTAGAATGTGGGAGAGCAGCAAGGTATGTAATGGAATTGTCGAATCGGGAGGTGACGAATGCATGACCGAGGTTTCAGCTTCAGTCACACAGACACAGGAGAGAGGCTGGATAATGTAACGGATACTGTAAAGTAGGTGCAAACGGGCAGTCTTTGTGATAGCACAGGCACAAGTCCAAATATGTGCAGGTTAGGTGGATTGGCCATGCTAAATTGCCATAGTGTCCAAAAAGGTTAGGTGTGGTTCCTGGGGTATGGGGATTGGATGGAGGTGTGGGGTTAGGTAGGCAGCCTTCAGAACGTACGGCAATGCAGTATCGCCAAGCAGAAACTGATAGCCAAGTTCTGCATGCATGGGTAGAGCCTCAACTGGGACTTTGGATTCATGTCGCATTACATTCACCCCGCACCATCTGGTCTGGGCGTTGAAAATCCTACCAACTGCGCTGGCTTGAGACAATTCACATCTCTTTAACCTGTGATTATCCCTCTCTCCAGTTGCACCATCTGGACTTGCAAAGATTTAATTACCTACAAAGACTCGCATTCGAAGTATCATCTTGAATCACTGAATTTGTCTATATATGTGGTTGTGGAACCCACCTCTTCATTCACCCGAGGAAGGAGCTGTGCTCCGAAAGATAGTGATTCAACACAAACCTATTGGACTTTAACCTGGTGTTGTCAGACTTCCTACTGTGCCCACCCCAGTCCAATGCCGGCATCTCCACATCTAGACCAGTAAAGCAGAGAACCAGGCTGAAGCTCCGGGGATCAGGATTCCACATGGCAGATTAACGCAGCAACCCAATTCAAGGACAATTCAGGATGGGTGTCAATGAATAATGAAAATGTCAATCATGTAACTTTTCCACACACGGAAATGAATCGGGTTTGATGTTTCTGAGCGGTTTTAAAGCGAGGCCCTTTGAGCAAACATGATCATCACTACACTACAGAAACAGGGAACAGCGCTTCGTGCACTGACCGAGAATAGTAAACAGTGCGTCCTTATTGCACTGAAGAACCTTCTATTGTGGAAGTACAATTTGACTGAAAATTAGGCAATTGGTGGAGAAATTGATCTGACTTTTAAATCATAAAATGCCACAGCACATTAGAAAACCATTCACACCTAACACATGTGAACTCTGACTGCGATTCCTGCCAGTCTCCATCGCAGAGTAGTTTGCAGGGTATCATTTGGAACTTTGCGGGTGTCAGGTAATGCATTTGTTTAACTATTGAACAATAAATAACAATGATACAACTTATCTGTAAATTTAGATGAGTAACGTCAATAATGTTTCGAATAATAATAATGAGGGACACTTGGTGTGTGAGGAGACGTGATAATCGGGGGGGGGGGTGGGGGGGGGGTTGTTGGGTTACGGGTATAGGGTGGATACGTGGGTGTGAGTAGGGTGATCATTGCTCGGCACAACATTGAGGGCCGAAGGGCCTGTCCTGTGCTGTTCTATGTTCTAATATTCACAGAATTCTCTGAAAGAATTTTGAGGCCAAATATATATCTAATAAATGGGATTCAGATGATATGCAGAAACAAACGCATGTTATCCAAACATCCCTCAAACTAAGCGAGAAGAATTCAATGTTCCTGCACAGTTTTGAATGGAGGATCTTTCGCGAGTTAGATGAACATGTTAACCACTACACCACAGAAACAGGCAGCAGCGGAGCAGCCAATGGACCTATGCTATGTTCAACTGCAGTGTCTTGCTGCAGCTTCTGATGGATAGGCTGAGAGGCCATGTCACTTATTATTCTCCTCCACCTTCCCCACATGTTTATTTCCAGCAACTTATTTTCATTTCTTCCATCGATCTGTTTTGCCTCCACCATTCCCCCCCCCCCCCCCCCCCCCTTGGCCAATCTGCTCCCTGTTCCTAGTCTTCCTTTCACTCACTGCTAACTTTTATTCTGCCGTTAAGATTCTAATCTCTTAACGCGCCACTATCAGCACTGTTCTTAGCTTTTATTACCCCGACTTACATTCCCTTTTTCTTTCTGTCATTTTAGTCATTCTCCACCTATCCCTGGCCCTCTACCCAGCCCCACATCTCCACAAGCTCCCTGCCCTCCCGCCCCATCCACTGTCCACCCACAATAGTCTAAACCTGACCCTATTTGCAGTTCTCCAGCTTTGACAAAGAGTCACCCAGACTCAAAACGTCAGCTGCCATCTCTCTCCACAGAGGCTGTCAGACCTGCTGAGATTGTCCAATATTTTCTGTTTTTGTTTCCGATTGAACAATCCGCAGTAAGTTGCTTTTATCTCACAATTAGACATGATTGAGACAGTTATGTTCATCTGCATCTGTAAGTACATTAAATTCTGTTGTGGTTGAACAAACTGCCAAAATCGGAACTGTGTCAAAGCAGGAAATTCTTTATCATCTCACTGTTTCTTGAAAATGCAGCACTTCAGACTTCGCTGAATCAATTTTTGTGGCTGATGTGAGACCAGATCTCCTATTCCTCTCCCATACGAGATTCAGGTAATATTCAGGGACAAACGGATGTTGTGGAAAGTTTTCCTCGGACTAAATGAGAAGCATTTAATGCTTCTGGCAGTTTCAAACCGGGGACCTTTCACGTGTTAGGTGACTGCAATAACCCCTACTCTACACAGCTGGCACCCGGGCTTTTCACTCGTGACAATAAGCGATTTTCACTTTTTCACTTTCACTGGACCCATTGGACTTGTGCAACATTCAACTGCACAGTCTTGCTGCAGCTTTCAATGGGCAGCACATGTGGTTAGCACTGTGGCTTCACAGCGCCAGGGTCCCAGGTTCGATTCCCTGCTGGGTCACTGTCTGTGCGGAGTGTGCACGCTCTTCCCGTGTCTGCGTGGGTTTCCTCCAGGTGCTCTGGTTTCCTCCCACAGTCCAAAGATGTGCAGGTTAGGTGGATTGGCCATGAAAAATTGCCCTTAACGTCC
The DNA here is from genome assembly GCF_902713615.1 of Scyliorhinus canicula. Classification (NCBI taxonomy): domain Eukaryota; kingdom Metazoa; phylum Chordata; class Chondrichthyes; order Carcharhiniformes; family Scyliorhinidae; genus Scyliorhinus; species Scyliorhinus canicula. The sequence continues at coordinate 446,152 of NW_024056016.1, forward strand.
ACAAAGGTTAGGAGGGGTTATTGGGTTATGGGATCGGGTGGAAGTGAGGGCTTAAATGGGTCGGTGCATACCCGATGGGCTGAATGGCCTCCTTCTGCACTGTATGCTCTAATGGTTCAGCTGAGAAGCCGTGTCACTGATTACATGAAGACAACTGTTTCTTTAAAACAGACGTCTCAACTTGTAAGACCGTAAGATATAAAACGGATATTGAACTTAAGCATTTGTTCAGCAAACATCCAACGGAACAATGCTCTCTGTTCAATCATTAATGCATCATTCTTATCTTCCTACAGAAAATTTCCCCCAATTTTACTCAATATTTGTTTCATTATTCAATGTTCAACATCAGTATATTTATTTGTTACATATGACTTCATTTTGAATTGAACAGATCTCGAGTCTTCACTCTGAATAACTCTGAAATATAAACCATTGAATTGCAAACATGACTGACCAAGAAAGCGTTTCACTGGGTAATACAAATCCCATGAATCTTTGTTAACACTGACCACAGACAGCTTTTAAACAAAGAAATGAAAGTGAATTGAGAATTATGTGTTGCGTATATTTGACCCCTCTGTGTTTTGGTGTGAAACATTCTGCAGCCTAAATCCCGTTCATGCATAAGAAAGGAGGGGTGACAGCAAATCCGCACTGAGTCTGGATTTCCTCATCTCCCCGAGTGGCTTTTCCTGTTTCTCCGTCATGAAGGCTGAATTTTTCAAAAAGATGGTTCAGTTAAATCTGTCATTTCCTCTAATTCAGTGACAGTATTGTTTGTGTCTGTCCATATGAGCATACATTACCATTAGAAATGTTTTGGATGGTGATTAAAATGTTAATCTACATCTACAAAGCCATTAAATTCTTTTGTGAACTGAACAAACTGCCAAGATCCGCACTTTGTTTTTTCATGTATGGAACGATCTGTCTGGACTGTACGCAGAACAATACTTTTCACTCTATCTCAGTACACGTGACAATAAATCAAATCCAATCAAAGAGACAGTTTCTTACTCATCTTCAGATTGAACAATGAGTCTTCTTAAAAATTATTCATTCATGGGAGGTGGGGGTCACTGGCTGGGCCAGCATTTACTGCTCATTCCAATTGCCCTTGAACTGCGTGTCTTGTGAGGCTATTTCAGAGGGCACTTACAGATCAACCACAACATTGCTGTGGATCTGGAGTCACATGTAGGCCAGGCCACGTAAGAAGAGCAGATTTCCTGAAGGACATTAGTTAATGGATTTTTACAACAATCAACAGTGTTATCATTACACTTACAATTCGAGACTTTTATTCAATTGCACCATCTGTCAAAGGCAGATTCGATCCCAGATCCCCACAGCATTAACCTGGGTCTCTGGATTACTAGCCCACTAACAATATCATTACACCAATGCTTAGTCCACATATTCTTGACAGAATATGATGCCTAATGATGTGTTCTGTGATCTTTTCTTGCAATGCTTCCACAGAACTGCTGGTGACTTAGGCAGAACGACGATTTATTAATGTACACGTGGTAAGGTAACGATCAGAATGCTATACAGACTAAGTTATCACAGAGTTGCATTAGAGTCTCTTGGAACTACTCTTATGTGCGACTGGCCTCGTGTATGCCTGATAACCTTCTGCTGGTAGCCGGATGACACCTGACTGATGCCTGACGCCAACTACTGGGGCAGCAGGGTAGCATGATGGTTAGCATAAATGCTTCACAGCTCCAGGGTCCCAGGTTCAATTCCTGGCTGGGTCACTGTCTGTGTGGAGTCTGCACGTCCTCCCCCTGTGTGCGTGGGTTTCCTCCGGGTGCTCCGGTTTCCTCCCACAGTCCAAAGATGTGCGGGTTAGGTGGATTGGCCATGCTAAATTGCCCGTAGTGTCCTAATAAAAGTAAGGTTAAGGGGGGGGGTTGTTGGGTTACGGGTATAGGGTGGATATGTGGGTTTGAGTAGGGTGATCATGGCTCGGCACAACATTGAGGGCCGAAGGGCCTGTTCTGTGCTGTACTGTTCTATGTTCTACTGGTAGGAGGTCACACTGCTGAGTACATGTAATATTATATACAGGCTTATCATCACATCTCGTAACTTCTCAAAATTATTGAGTCGTTTATTTTATAAAACAAGTTCTGATAGCTCTGCAGTTTCTGGAAACATTTTGGTTGATCGTGTTATTTTTTTAAAAATAAAGACCTAGCCGTTGCAAGATAATTACCCAATACACCAATTCCCTGATCATAATCAATATTCATTACTGAATAAACTTGAATTTAATTATTGTATTTTGCTATGAAATCAATACATAGTTAATATAGAAAAGGTACAGAAGGTGAAATGGCTGCAGGAAGCCACGTGTTCGAGGTATAAAAGGGCTTCCTTGACCGTGTTACTAATGACAGTGAATACACTATGAAAATAACAATTTTAAAACTAAATGTGATTACAAATGCGTACTTACAGCTTCCTACATTACAACAGTGAATATGTTTCAAAAGTACTCCATTGGCTTTAAAACACTTTAGGAGGTCCAGTGGTAGTGAGAGGTTTTATAGAAATGTACATTTATTCTAATTGTCCGCAAACTATGATCTATTACACTCGGTGACCTCACCAGAATCATTGATAAAGATTGAGTCTTAATTTTGTGTAATAACCAAGGTGTTGACACCATTTTGAATACTCTGTGAAACTCCAGACACACCATATGCACAATTATTTGTTGTAAAACACAGCGAGTTGTTGTGATTTGGAATACACTGTCTGTAAATGGTGGTCGAGCCTCATTGGACTATCATTTGATATATTCCGAAAAAGAAAACAAAAGTCTAACTCTGGGATTAAATGGTTCGCTGAACAAAGAGCTGGCACGGGGAAAATGGGCCAAATAGACTCCTCTGTGCTCTGGGAGCCTTGTGTACGTGTAAAACGAGTGGTAACAACCTGGTACCTGCTGCCTATGAGGGTAGGAGATGCAGAGATGACGGAAGGATTTCAATAGGAAATTGGATGTGCACTGAGAGAAATAAACCCACAGGGATTCGGGGATAGAACGGGGCAATGGACAGACTGGCTTCCTCCACAGGGAGCCGACACGGTCTCAAAGGGCTGAATGGCCCCATTCCCACCCTCCAGATGCTGTGATCTCAGGAGAGAAATTCAGCAGCTCGACACGCCAACTAACTGGAGTCACTTATCCCTGGTGCCATTGTAGCACAATGGTTAGCACTGTTGCTTCACAGCACCATCTCCCAGATTTGATTCGGGTTACTGTCTGTGAAAAGTCTGCGCGTTCTCCCTGTGTCTGCGTGAGTTTCCTCCGGGCGCTCCAGTTTCCTACAAGTCCCGAAAGATGTACTTGTTCGGTGAATTGGAGATTCTGAATTCTCCCTCGGTGGAACTGAACAGGCGCAGGAGTGTGGCGACTAAGGGATTTTAACAGTAACTTCATTGCAGTGTTAATGTAAGCCCACTAGTGACAATAATAAAGATGATTATTATTGTAAATGTCCTCTGCACCTTCTCCAAGAACTTCACATCTTTCTTACAGTGTGAGGCCCATATCTAAGGTTCCATTCCAGAGGGATAGAATTGAAAAGCACGGAGGAAATGTTCAACTTGTTTAGAATTAGGGTTGGACAACACTGGGAGCACTGACACCATTGGTGATCTCCATTTAGAAAAAGAAAATAGAGGCACTGGATAAGGTCCAACAAAGATTCATAATAGACCAGAACCGAGAGCATTTAACACTCATGTTGTGGAGATGCCGACCATCAGGAGCATAGAGACACAGAGAGATCTGGGCGTGCAGGTCCACAGATACTTAAAAGTGGCAGCACAGGTGGAAATGGTGGTGAAGAAAGCAGATAGCATGCTTGCCTTCATAGGACGGGGTATCGAGGATAAAAGCTCAAAAATTATGTTACAATTACATAGAATGTTGGTGAGGCCACATTTGGAATACTGTGTCCCAATTCTGGTCGCTGCACTACCAGAAGGACGTGGAGGCTTTGGACAGAGTACAGAAAAGGTTTACCAGGATGTTGCCTGGTATGGAGGGGATTAGCTACGAGGAGAGATTGAATAAACGGGATTGTTTTCCCGAGAGAGATGGAGGCGGAGGGGTGACCTGATAAAAGTTTATAAAATTATTAGGGGTACAGAGTGAACAGTGCAGAAATGGCAATTACAAGGTGGCACAAATTCAAGGTGAGGGTGGAAAGGTTCAGTGGAGATGTGCGCGAGAGTATTTTACACAGAGGGTGGTGGTGGCCTGGAATGCACTTCCAAGTGAGGTGGTTGAGGCAGATATGTTAGCGACCTTCAAGACTTATCTGGACAGGACATGAACAGATGGGGTATAGAAGGATACAGGCGGTTGGTCCAGATAGAACACGTGATCGGCGCAGGCTTGGAGGGCCGAAGGGCCTGTTCCCGTGCTGTATTGTTCTTTGTTCTATACAGGGCCTTGGCGAGGCCGTACCTGGAATATTGTGAGCAGTTTCCATCTCGTTATCGGAGGAAGGATGTTCTTGCTCTAGAGGGAGTGCAGCGAAGGTTTACCAGACTGATTCCTGGGATGGTTGGACTGACGTATGAGAGATTGAATCAGTTAGGATTGTATTCGCTGGAGTTCAGAAGAATGAGGGATCTCATAGAAACCTACAATATTCTAACAGGATTTGATTGGGGAGATGCAGGAAAGATTTTCCCGATGGTGGGAGTGTACAGAACCAGAGGTCACAGTCTCAGGATACGAGGTGGACCATTTAGGACAGAGATGAGGAAACATTTCTTCACCCAGAGAGTGGTGAGCCTGTGGGATTTTTTACCACAGGAACTAGTTGAGGCCAATACCTTGCATGTTTTCAAGAAGCAGTTAGATACAGCACTGAGGGCAAAGGGGATCAAAGGAAATGGAGGGGAAATCGGGATTAGGCTGTGGAGTTGGATGATAAACTATGATCATAATGAATGGCAGAGCAGGTGCAAAGGGCCAAATTATCTCTTCCTGCTCCTATTTTCTATGTAATCCCTTCCTACACTAAGAGCAGGTGAATGGCTTTTCCCCAGTGTGAACTTGCTGGTGTGTCTGCAGACTGGATAACTGTGTGAATCCATTCCCACAGAGGGAGCAGGCAAATGGCTTCTCCCCAGTGTGAACTCGCTGATGTCTCTGCAGGATGGATGGATCAATAAATCCCTTCCCACACTGAGAGCAGGTGAACGGCCTCTCCCCGGTGTGAATTCGCTGATGTGTCTGCAGACTGGATAAATCACTGAATCCGTTCCCACACATAGAGCAGGTGAATGGCTTCTCCCCAGTGTGAATTCGCTGGTGTGTCTGCAGACTGGATAAATCAGTGAATCTCTTCTCACACTCAGAGCAGGTGAATGATGTCTCCCCAATGTGAACTCGCTGATGGCTGCGCAGACTGGCTAACCAAGTGAATCCCCTCCCACACTGAGAGCAGGTGAATGGCTTTTCCCCAGTGTGAAGTCGCTGGTGTGTCTTCAGGATGGATAACTGTGTGAATCCATTCCCACAGATGGAACAGGTGAATGGTCTCTCCCCAGTGTGAACTCGCTGATGTTTTCGCACGGCGGATGAATCAATGAATCCCTTCCCACACTTAAAGCAGGCGAACGGCCTCTCTCCAGTGTGAACTCGCTGATGTGTCTTCAGGGTGGATAACTGAGCGAATCCCTTCTCACACTGAGAGCAGATGAATGGCTTCTCCCCAGTGTGACTACGTCGATGAGACTCCAGCTTTGATGGGGCTCTGAATCCCTTCCCACAGTCCCCACATTTCCATGGTTTCTTCCTGTTTTCGGTCTCCTCGTATCTCTCCAGATTGGACAGTCAGTGGAAGCCTTGTCTACACACAGAACATGTGCACTGTCTCTCCTCACTGTGAATGGTGTGATGTTTTTTCAGGCTGTGTAACTGGTTGAAGCTATTTCCACAGTCAGTTCACTGGAACACTCTCACTGGGATGTGTGTTGTGTGGGTCTCGGTGCTTTTCCGGTCACACTGATGTTTGAAATCTTTAGAAGCTGACAGTTCGGACAAACATTTCTCCTTCTCACAATGGTATTCAGATCAGAAGGAATTGAGTGCGTTTGTCACATCAAGATGTGCAGTTTGAGATTTCTGTCCATAATTCCTCCTCTTCCAATTTCCTTTAAAAACAATTTGCAAAAGTCATCATTGTTAGTACACGATGAAAATTCAGAACAGACAATTCTAGTTCCTATGGAGCATTATTTCCTCTCTTGTTCTCCAAAGTCTGTAAATCTCCATCCCACACAATCTCCCTCCATTCTCACTCTGTTGTATCTAATATTCACCCTCCCAATTATCCTGAAGGTGCTGGTTCATGTTGATTGACAGATCCAAGCTCAGCGCACTGCTTCCTGACCAGGACACAGAGATTAGAATAGGAGCAAGAGTAGGCCATTCGGCCCACCGAGTCTGCTCAACCATTCAATGAGATCCTTGGCTGATCTACCTCAGCACCATTTTCCCCACACGATCCCCATATCCCTCAATATCTTCAATATCTAGAAACCTGTCAATATTTGTCTTGAACATATCTGATGACTGAGGCTCCACATTCCTCTGGGATAGAGAATTCCAAAGCTTCACCACATCCTCGACTGAAGAGATCCCTCATCTCATCTTTCTCTCTATTTTCCTACCTGTTCCCCATAACCCTTAACTCCATTGCCAATAAAATATCTGTCTAACTTGTGCTTCAATATATTCAATGACCCCCAGATACAACTGGTCCCTGCGGAAGAGAAATCTTAAGACTATCAAAACTCTGAAGGAAGAGATGACTGGAAATCTATAACGTAGCTACAGTCTTATATTACAAGGCGAGAAATAATAATAAATATAATTTATTACAGAACCGCAAATAATATATCTAATCTGTACCATGTAACATATCTCTGTCCATTATTCATTTAATTGCCCTGAAATGTCAGCCATCTCCTGGGGAACCTACACATTTAATTGTGAACATTAGGAAAGAGACCATCCTTTTCGCCAGACAAATCAATATGTCAAGCTTAGGGAGAGACCTGGACCACAAGGGAGAACAATAAATCAGAGTTCTCACCGATGGCAAGGAAGGAAAACCCGGCAGGTGGGTGGGGAGGATTCACAAACACCCGCTGGAGACCCCAAACCCCCAATAAGACCCATTGATTTTATTGTCAGTCTGCAGACAGGAGCTGGAGAACTGAACCCAGGCAGAGGAGAGGGAGGGAGAAAACTGGGAGTGGAGAAAAGAAATGGTGCAGAAGGGCAGCATGGTGGTGCAGTAGTTAGCACTACGGCCTCATGGCACCGAGGTCCCAGGTTCGATCCCAGCTCTGGGTCACAGTCCGTGTGCAGTTTGCACATTCTCCCCGTATTTACGTGGGTTTCTCCCCACAACCCAAAGATTTGCAGGGTAGGTGGATTGGCCACGCTAAATTGCCCCTGAATTGGAAAAAATAAACTGCGTACTCTAAATTTAAAAAAAAAGAAACGGTGCAGATGGGTTTGGATTTCAGCCCAGGGAGGAGGGAGAGTGTGTGGGATGGGGATTTACAGCTTTGGGGGAACAAGAGAGGGAAAAATGTTCCAGAGAAACTGGAATTGCCTGTTCAGAATTTCGATCCTGGACTGACAGTGATGGCTTTTGTAAACTCCTTTTACAGGGGGTTAGAAGGGGCCCCGCCCCTCATTCACTCCGATAGGTCGGAGGACCAGCTGCTGTCAGTCGGTCCTCCAGACCCGCCCCTCCTCTTCCTATTGGTCCGAAGCTGCCGTCAATCACCCGGACATTGTGATGGTTACAGATGGTGAGAGCGGCCATAGGCTCAGGCTGACTCGCTGATGTCCAATAATAACAGTGAGATACTCAGTGGGACAATCAGACAATAATAGTGGAGATGGGGCCCAGAGGAGAAACAGCAAAGGATTCACTCACTTTGAGAGTAACAAACACAGTGTCTTCTCCCATAATAAGAGTCAGGCTGCAGTGCGTGAGTCACACATCATTGCATCCAATGTAAAATCATAGAATTCCCTCAGTGCAGAAGGAGGCCATTTGGCCCATCGAGTCTGTAGCAACTCTCTGAAAGAGCATCCTCCCGTGGCGAATTCCCCACCCTATACCCATAACACCTCCCAGGGACAATTTAGCACAGCCAATCCATTTAATCTGCACATTTTTGGACTGTGGGAGGAAACCAGAGCACCCGGAAAGGAAATCTACGCAGACGCAGGAAAGCTCCACAGAGACAGTGACCCAAGGTCGGAATTAATCATAGAATCTACAGTGCAGAAGGAAACCACTCGGCCCATCGAGTCTGCACCGGCGTTACCTGATCTGGCCAACTCACTGAAATGTGGTTCATTCTGAATTGCCTCGCAAGCCACTCAGTTTAAGGGCAATTAGGAATGGGCAACCAAGTTGGTTTGCCCGTGACACTCGCATCCCATAAAGAATAGAGAAAATCAATGGGCTGTTTCCAGTGCCGGCTTCCAAGGAATCAGTACTGGTCCCTTCACTCCTGGTTACATCATTGATTTGAAAGTAAATGTAGGAACATGAGCAAGTTTACCTGTGAAACAAAAATGATTGATGAATGAGGAAGAAAGCTGGAGGGAAAACAATGCAAAATTTGACATGATAAATGGCAGGACAGGACTAGTTAGGCCAGAGCTAGATTCCTGTGCACAGGAAGACTGCACTAGAGAGAGCACAGAGGAGATTTAGGAACATTGACAAGAAATTGAAAATGTTTGCTCAGAGAAAGTTTGGATAAACTGGGGCTGTTTTCTTTGGAACAGAAGACTGAGGGGAGACCAAAATGAAATTATGACAAGCAGCCCGGCTAGCTCAGTCGGTAGAGCACTCTTAATCCCAGGGCCGTGGGTTCAAGACCCACATTGGGTGCTTCAGCTTCTTTAATGCGAGAACATTGAGCCGAACTGTTTTATGGGCGGCATGGTACCACAGTGGTTAGTATTGTTACGTCACAGCGCCAGGGTCCCAGGGTTCAATTCCCAGTTGGGACACTGTCTGCGCAGAGTCTTCACGTTCCCCCAGTGTCTGTATGGATTTCCTCCCACAAGTTTCGAAAGACATGCTTGTTAGGTGAATTGGACATTCTGAATCCTCCCTCTGTGTACCTGAATAGGTCCCCGAGTGTGGTTACGGGGATTTTCACAGTAACTTCGTTGCAGTGTTAATATAAGTCTACTAGTGACAATAGTAAAGATTATTCTAAATGTATAAAATTCTGGAGTTTCATGGTGGCACAGTGGTTGTGTGCCTGTGTGCTGGGGACCTGGGTTTGATCCTGGCCCTGGGTCACAGTCTGTAAGGAGTTTGCACATTCTCCCATTTTCTGTGTGGGTTTCACCCCCACAACCCAAATATGTGCAGGTTAGGTGGCTTGGCAAAATTAAATTGCCGCCAAAGTGGTAAAAAATATAAATTAATATATTTTTTAAATTCTGAGGGATCTAAATAGATTGGATAGGAAGGTCCTTTGGTTGAGGGATACATATAAAAGGGACCAGAGATTTATGGAAGGACTAGGAGGGTGGTGAGGATCTGTGACATGCTGCCTGAAATGATGACAGAAACCCTCATAACATTTTAAAAGTATTCAGATAGACAGTTGAATTGATGTAACTTAAAAAACTACAGACCACAATCTGCAAATTGAGTTTCGGCTGAATACCTACTTTGCAGCCACGATGACTGAATGAAATGCAACAGGAACAACAAACTTTGATAAAATCCGGGATAGTAACTCTCACTACTAACAAGGTAAGCAGTTTGCCCAGTTTTGCTGCCAAGTATGCTAATGCGGTAATTTTAAAATTTACCTGCCTACATAAGAGTACAACAGCAAATTATTTAACTTCCCCAATCGGTGATCGGTGTAATTAGTCTCAAATTTAACGCGGAATGGTCATTAAAAGTTTCCCAATCACTCTGATATCTGAAACCTTTGTCCTCAGACAGAACAGACAAACCATTTTACCTCCCAATGATATTCAGGTCCTGATGAATCGAATAATTCAGTCAGAGGATGACTTGATGTTTGGTTTGAAGTTCCCCTCAGTGAAGCCTCCTTTTTCTAAAGACGGAGTTTCCAAAGGAATTTCACTCTCAGTTCAGAAGAGAAATTCACAAGATTCTCTCTTCCGGCTTCCGGTTCCTGGATGTCCGCGCATGCGCCCTGCTGCACATTTCCGCTGAGAACGATAGCGGCCGCGCAGGCGCCCTGCTGTAAATCGCCCCCTAAACAAATGACAGCCTTTAACAGGGGCAGATCAGAGAGAAAAACACCGATGCGGCCGCCACATTCGGGACAAACACCGAACTGTATCAAAATTGCCGGAACCAATTGATAACCCGGAAGAACGCAATTGAATAATGGCGTGGAAGGGTACCCATAATGCCAGGCGCGGATGAATACGCCCTATATTCGTGACAGGAGCCAGAAAGCGCAGGCGTCACAATGCCCCGCCCCCGGAAGTAGCCTTTCTGTGCGGAGCATGCGCGGTGCTGCTCCGGCCTGAGCGCAGCCGCAGTGAGAGTGAGTGTGGCTCCCAGAGGCTGAATGAGAGCCGCCGCGACCGGGGACAATGGTGAGAACCCAAACCCCCCAATAAGACCCATTGGTTTTATTGTCAGTCTGCAGACAGGAGCTGGAGAACTGAACCCAGGCAGAGGAGAGGGAGGGAGAAAACTGGGAGTGGAGGAAAGAAATGGTGAGATGGGTTTGGATTTCAGCCCAGGGAGGAGGGAGAGTGTGTGGGACGGAGATTTACAGCTTTGGGGGAACGAGAGAGGGAAAAATGTTCCAGAGAAACTGAAATTGTTCAGAATTTCTATTCTAGACTGACTGATGGCTTTTGTAAACTCCTTTTACAGGATATTGGAAGTGGAGAATTGGCTGACAGAAAGCGGAAAACCAAACATCACATCAAAATCACTCAATTCATTAAGAGCTCAATATCTTCAGTCTTTAAATTTGGAAGAAGTGTTTGTTCTGTTTCAGCAGGGTGACTCCAAAAGCACCGAGACCCACCCCCAATGAGAGTTTTCAGTTCACTGACTGGAGAGAGTTTTAACCAGTTACACAGCCTCAAAAAAGTATCACAAGCGACTACAAGGTTTAGATTATACCCTATTGATGTTGTTAGTCATGTACAGGACTCAATAATGTTTACTCTGACAGTCTTAATCTGCTGATGAGGTTTATTATTCTGAATAAATGTGAAATAAATCAACTTTGTTTGAAACGATGTTGCAGATTTTTATCTTTCCCACCTGAATGTTGAACATCACCTGTCTGGAGCTCAGAAAGGACAATCTGGGGAAGTATCATACAGCAGGAACAGAACTTCAACCTGGACACAGTCTTTCAGGGTCACACTGAGAGGGACAAATAACACTTGGGTCTTTCTCATCTCTCTTCACTGACAGCAAAGTCCCCGTGTGGGTTAATCCTGAGGCGTGTAAGAAATGTGTCCCAATCTCTCTCTTCCATGGTTCATTCTGCTCTCTGTAGCTGGGAGCTGATAACCTGCTCCCTTATATTTTATATCATTCTTTCTGTTTTCCTTGTTTCCTCTATTACTCAGCTTTTATTCTCGCCACCTCACCTTTCTGTTTTTTTAAATCTCAGTCTTTCTTTCTCCTTTCATCTATATTTCTCTCCTATTCCTATTTAATTGAGGTGTTCAAAATCATGAAGTGTTTGATAGATTGAAGGAGGAAAAAGTGGGAGCGAAACAGTAAATGTTGGAAAAACTCAGCAGTTCTGGCAGCATCGGTACCGAGAGAAACAGAGTTTACGTTTCGAATCCCTCTGACTCAGAGCAGGAGAAACTGATTTTGTCCCTCTGATATCAGGGAAGGCGAAAAGGAGATTTAATAGAGGTGTTTAAAATGAAGGATTTGTGATAGTGTCGATGGGGAGAAACTGTTTCCCAACAGCAGGAGGTTTTGTAACCAGAGGACACAGAGATTTAAGATATTTGACACCAGGACCCAAGGGGGTGATGATGAGAATTGTTTTTACACAGTGATGTGATGTGATCTGGAATTGACACTGACAGGCTGCTGGAAGCAGATTTACAGTAACTTTCAAAGGGAGTTACACTTGTAGAGGGTAAATTGGCAGTGTTATGGTGAATCAGATGAATTCGACAGTTCACTCATAGAATCTCTGCAGTGCAAAAGGAGGCCATTCGGCCCATTCAGTTGGCACTATACCTAGGCCCAATCCCCCACCCTATCCCTGTAACTCCACCTAACCAACACATTTTTGGGGACGAAGGAGAAGTTGATCATGGCCAATTCACCTAAGCTGCAAATCTTTGAATGGTGGTAAGAAACCCATGCGGACACTGGGAGAAAGTGCAAACTCCACACACCGGAATTGAACCAGGGTCCATGGTGCTGTGAGGTAGCAATGATGCCCTTTGTGACAGTCTGAATTTTCCTCTCCTGATGTTTTAACATTTGATCTTTTCAATCACAATGTGTCTCAAAGAGAAGATTGAAACTTTGGTTTTAGTTGTCAGATATATTTCCTGTATAAATCGAGAACCAGTAGAATGATTTCAGTTCCTCTACAAATACACCTCAGATACCAGAAATCTCTGGAGTTCCCCACGTCCTCATTGCTCTCATCTTGGATAGAACAGCACTGAATCAGGTGGAGTCAGTCACACGTGCCTCTGTCACGATGTTTCCATTCCTATTTTATCACACACCTCCCAGTGACACTGACTATAACACAGAAACATCAAATTATCATTGCTGTCTTGCATCTTGCCCTCCTATTATTGTCAAATGATAACAGTGACGGATTACACACACCAGCATTGGAATAACAGGCATTCCCGTACCAGCCTCCCCGAACAGATGCCGGAATGTGGCGACTAGGGGCTTTTCACAGTAACTTCATTTGAAGCCTGCTTGTGACAATAAGCGATTTTCATTTCAGGCAGGTTATTGTCTAATAATAACTGACAGAATTATTATCTGGGACCCTGGATCTGGGAAGCAACAGTGTTACCCACTGTGCTACCATGCCGCCCTAGATTGGCCCAGATAGGGTGATATTTCATACCGACCGTGCAGATTCAATGGGCCGAATGGCCTCCTCACTTACACACTGCAGTCTGACATTACTGGAAAGACACTGTGTTTGTTACTCTCAAAGTGAGTGAATCCTTTGCTATTTCTCCTCTGGGCCCCATCTCCACTATTATTGTCTGATTGTCCCACTCAGACTCTCACTTATTATTGGACAATCAGCGAGTCAGCCTGAGCCTGTGGCCGCTCTCACCCTCACAATATCCGTATGATTGACGGCAGCTCCGGACCAATAGCAGGAGGAGGCGGAACTAGAGGAACGAGTGAGGGCGGCTGGTCCTCCAACCAATCGGACTGAATGAGGGGCGGGGCCAGGCTGTGATTGAGGCATGCGCAGTGTGGGTAATGGCGAAGGAGAACGACGTGTTTTTCAGATCGGAAATTGGTGACAGGCGATTAACAATATGGAGGGAGCAAGAGATCGCGCGGGTGGGCACAAACGTTGTATAAAGCTTTTGTGAGCCGCAAACCGCGGAAAATTTTTCTGGGGCCCAGTTTGTACCGAGCAGAACTGCAACTCCACATTTCGGCTCGGGTTTACGGCCGCCATCTTTATTGGATGCTCATCAGGGCGCATGCGCGTTTCTCATCTTTGTCGGGGCGATGTCACAATGAGTGGGAGGAGCTTGTTCCCCATTGTTCAGAATGGAGACAACTTGTCCATCAAACTGGATTAGTCTTTCAGTCCCAATGTCTTATTGATGATGCAAAGCGGTGGCAGAGATGGAAAGAAAAGGAAGGCAATCCTGATCTCCAGATATCATTGTCTGAGTGGGTTTCCTCTGGGTGCTCCGGTTTCCTCCCACAGTCCAAAGATGTGCAGCTTAGGTGGAGTAGCCGTGCTAAATTGCCCTTAGTGTTTGAAAAGGTTTGGGTGGGGTTACTGGGTTGAGGGGATAGATTGGAAGTGTGGCTTTAAATGGGGTGCTCTTTCCAAGGGCCGGTGCAGACTCGATGGGCTGAATGGCCTCCTTGTGCACTGTAAATTCAAGATTCATTGGACATCCTATCCCATGTGTCCAAAGCTCTGCGGCTCTGTTCAGTCACATTAAGACCCAGGGCAGAAACTCCCAACCCTGAGTGGACAACACCCTCAAATCGAGGGACTGCTGATGACAAGAGGGTCAGTGTGCAGCGGGTGGGCATGAGCGGCCATCCTGGACCAGGGAGCAGGAGGAGTGAATGTTGTGATTTTCTATCCTGGACAGACAGTGATTAATTTTGGAAACGCTTTTTACAGGGGATTAGTCGGGGAGGATTTACACACAGCAAATTCAAACCAGGAGAAATATTTATCTTTCCCGAATTACATTTCTGGACTGACAGTGATGCCTTTGTAAACTTCTTTCACAGGGACTTAGAAAGGAATTCGCAGACAGGAAACTCACAACCAATCCTCACATCAAATTCTGACAGCACCATTCGGGTTATCAGGACCTGGAGATTATCGCCCTTTGTGTGTAAGCATTGAGTTCAGATCATTATCACTCACTGTGTAAAATCTCCCCTATAGATCTTGCTCACAATCATAAATCTGTGTCCCATAATCCTTTTATAATCTGCTCTTGAACAGCTTTTCTTTATCTTTTGCCGGGTTTGCCGTTGTCGTTTCCGGTGCCTGGGTCGCTGCCGGGTGGTCCGTTCGGTTTCATTCCTTTTTCCTGTATTTGTAGGGGATGAATGGGCTTGGACCCGTCCATTTTAGGATCCAGTACGCAATTGAAGTTTGCTCCAAGAATCAACTGATGTGTATCCAGATCTGGGGTGGACCCCAATAATATTTTTTACAAAGGAACATCGTCCCAGTTAGGGGCAATGACCCACTGACCACCATGTATCTCCCATTAGTGTCTGCAATGATCTTAGTGACCGAAAGAGGGACCTGTTTATCGATTAGAATTGCAACACCTCGGGCAGCATGGTGGTGCAGTGGTTAGCACTGCTGCGTCACAGCGCCAAGGTCCCAGGTTCGATCCCGGCCCTGGGTCACTACGGGTGTGGAGTTTGCATATTCTCCCCATGTTTGTCTGGGTTTCACCCCACAACCCAAAGATGTGCAGGGTAGGTGAATTGGCCACGCTAAATTGCCTCTTAATTTGAAAAAATGAATTGGGTACTCTAAATTTACAAAACAAAAGAATTGCAGCACCTTGAGTCCTTCGTCAAAGCCCGAGTGAAACACTTGGCTCCCCACTCCGCAGTCAGGTCTGATCTCTAACCCTTAGTCAAAGCCCGAGTGAAACACTTGGCTCCCCGCTCCGCAGTCCGGTCTGATCTCTAACCCTTAGTCAAAGCCTGAGTGAAACACTTGGCTCCCCGCTCCGCAGTCCGGTCTGATCTCTAACCCTTAGTCAAAGCCCGAGTGAAACACTTGGCTCCCCGCTCCGCAGTCCGGTCTGATCTCTAACCCTTAGTCAAAGCCCGAGTGAAACACTTGGCTCCCCGCTCCGCAGTCCGGTCTGATCTCTAACCCTTAGTCAAAGCCCGAGTGAAACACTTGGCTCCCCGCTCCGAAGTCTGGTCTGATCTCTAACCCGCAAGTGAGTCTCCTGCAAGAACACCACACCAACATTTAGATTCTTTAGGTGAGCGAAAACCCTCCACCTCTTTACTGGTCCAACCAATCTGCTTATGCTCCAGGTGACCAGCTGAATCAGGCGTCTGTCGTTTCCCCCCCCCCTCCCCCTTCACAGAATCAGTCACGAGGGACTATCCAGTAAATCTTCAAAATGTACAGGTCAAGATGGCCGCCACACACGCACCCATACCCTCCGAGTAAGACGCAAACAGTTCTTTAGTCATCAGGTAGCTAACCCATCTCCCTCCCCAACCCCCATATGTCTACATTGTGCTTCATAAAGAAAATCTCCCTTCACCCCGAACAGAAAAACAGATTTCATCAGAAAATTTCAAAACTATATAGAGGATATCACAACACCCATCCCACCCCACAAGAAATGTAGATCTTGTCCAATACAGATAACTGGACCCCAGTCCATGCTTTACAATGTTCGCCTCCTCCGGTGTCTCAAAATGGAAGTCTTTGGACTCATACGTGAGCTGCAGCTTTGCTGGGTAAACCACCCCGAATCAAACTCCTTTCTTACACAGAGCAGTCTGAACCTTATTAAAGGCCGCTCACTTCCTCACCAGCTCGGCTCCCAGATCCTGGTAAATCCTCACTCGGATAACTGAGTGAATCCCTTCCCACGGTCAGAACAGGTGAATGGTCTGTCGCCGGTGTGACTGCGGTGATGAGTTCCCAGCTCACATGGGGGCTTGAATCCCTTCCCACAGTCCCCACATGTCCATGGTTTCAGCATGCTGCTGGTGTCCTTGTCCCTCTTCAAATTTGACGATCGGTTTATGTCGGGGGTTACAGGGGCTAGTTTAGCACAGGGCTAAATCGCTGGCTTTTAAAGCAGACCAAGGCAGGCCAGCAGCACGGTTCAATTCCCGTACCAGCCTCCCCTAACAGGCGCCGGAATGTGGTGACTAGGGGCTTTTCACAGTAACTTCATTTGAAGCCTACTTGTGACAATATGTGAATTCATTTTTCATTTCATGTCTTGTCCCCACAGAGAGCATGTGTACGGTCTCTCCCCGTTCTGAATGGTGTGATGTTTTTTCAGACTGTGTGACTGGTTAAAGCTCTTTCCACAGTCAGTTCACTGGAACACTCTCACGCGAGTCGTGTGTGTATCGGGTTTTTTTTCAGTCACACTGATCTTGAAAATTATTTCCTACCGACAGAACAGACAAACATTTCTTCTTCCACATTCACATGCCAATGATATTTAGGTCCTGATGAATGGAGTGACTCTGTTAAATCTTGATGTGAAGTTTGATTGGAGTTTCCATCTGTAAATCCTCCCCTTGTAATATCCTGTAAGAGGAGTTTATAAAAGTCATCACTCGGGGCAGGTAAGGTGGCTCAGTGGTTAGCCAAGGACCTGGGTTTGATCCCGGACCTGGGTCACTGTCCGCATGGAGTTTGCACATTCTCCCCGTGTCTGTATGGGTGTCACCCTCACAATCCAAAAAGATGTGCAGGGCAGGTGAATTGGCCTCGCTAAAATAACTCCTTAATTGGAAAAAAAAATTGGTACTCTAGATTTGTTTTTTTTTGTAATTAAAACAAACAAAAGTCATCACTGTCAGTCCAGGATAGAAATTCTGAACAGACAATTCTAGTTTCTCTGAAACATTTTTCCCCTCTCTTGTTCCCCCAAAGCTGTAAATCCCCGTCCCACACACTCTCCCTTCTCCCTGGGCTGAAATCCAAACCCATCTCACCATCTGCACCATTTCTTTCCTCCACGCCCAGTTTTCTCCCTCCCTCTCCTCTGCCTGGGTTCAGTTCTCCAGCTCCTGTCTGCAGACTGACAAAATCAATGGGTCTTATTGGGGGATTGGGGCCTCCTTAACAGGTTCGTGCATTTATTTGTCTGACGAAAAGAATGGTCTCTGGTCGCACCATGGTTAGCACTGCTGCCTCACGGCGCCAAGGACTCGTGTTTGATCCCGGCCCTGGGTCACTGTCCGTGTGGACATTCTCCCCGTGCCTGCGTGAGTAACAGCTCCACAACCCAAAGATGTGCAGGGTAGGTGGATTGGCCACACTAAATTGCACCTTAATTGGAAAAACATAATTGGTTACTCAAAATTTATTTCAAAAAAATTGTCTCTTTCCTAATGTTCACAATCAAAGAGGTGGGTTCCCCCAGGAGATGGCTGATTTTTCAGGGGACATTAAATTAATAATGGACAGAGATATGTCTAGTGTTGTTACGTGGTACAGATTAGATGTATTATTTACCGTTCTGTAATAAGTAAATGTATCATTTATCGTCTTGTAATAGAAGACTGTAGCTACGTTATAGATTTCCGGTTATCTCTTCCCTCAGACGGTTGTTAGTCTTTGGATTTCTCTTCCACAGGGACCAGTTGTATCTGGGGGTCATTGAATATATTGAAGCACAAGTTAGACAGATATTTTATTGACAATGGAGTTAAGGGTTATGGGGAACAGGTAGGAAAATAGAGTGAAAGCTGAGATGAGGAGGGATCTCTTCACTCGAGGATGTGGTGAAGCTTTGGAATTCTCTACCCCAGAGGAATGTGCAGCCTCAGTCATCAGGTATGTTCAAGACAAATATTGATAGGTTTCTAGATATTGAAGATATCGAAGGATATGGGGATCCTGTGGGAAAATATGCTGAGGTAGATAGGCCAAGGATCTCATTGAATGGTTAGCAGACTCGGTGGGCCGAATGGCCGACTCTTGCTCCTATTATAATCTGTGTGTCCTGGTCAGGAAGCAGTGAGCTGAGCTTGGATCTTTCAATCAACATGAATTAGCACCTTCAGGAGAATTGGGAGGGTGAATATTAGATACAGCAGAGTGAGAATGGATGGAGAGTGTGTGGAATGGATATTTACAGCTTTTGGAGAACGAGAGAGGAAATAATGTTCCATAGGAACTAGAATTGTTGGCTCTGAATTTCTATCCTGGACTAACAATAATTAGTTTTGTAAATTGTTTTTAAAGGATATTGGAAGAGGAGGAATTATAGACAGAAATCTCAAACGTCACGTCTCAATGTGACAAACTCACTCGATTCCTTTTGATCTGAATATCATCGGCGAGAAGGAGAAATGTTTGTCCGATCTGTCAGCTTCAAAAGATTTTAAACGTGAATGTGACTGGAAAAGCACCGAGACCCACACAACACACACCCGAGTGAGAGAGTTCCAGTGAACTGACTGTGGAAAGAGCTTCAACCAGATACACAGCCTGAAAAAACATCACCCCATTCACAGTGAGGAGAGACAGTGCACATGTTCTGTGTGCAGACAAGGCTTCCAGTGATTGTCCAATCTGGAGAGACACGGCGAGACCCAAAACATGGAGAAACCGTGGGAATGTGCGGACTGTGGGAAGACATACAGATTCCCATCTCAGCTGGAGGTTCATCGACGCAGTCACACTGGGGAGAGGCCATTCCCCTGCTCTCAGTGTAGGAAGGGATACAGATTCCCATGTGAGCTGGAGATTCATCAACACAGTCACACTGGGGAGAGGCCATTCATTTGCTCTCAGTGTGGGCAAGGATTCACTCGTTTATCCAACCTGAAGCGACACGAGCGTGTTCACACCGGGGAGAAGCCATTTACCTGCTCTCAGTGTGGGAAGGCATTAACTGATTTATCCAGCCTGCAGTCACACCAGCAAATTCACACTGGGGAGAAGCCATTCACCTGCTCTCAGTGTGGGGAGGGATTCATTGATTCATCCACCTTGCTGAAACATCAGCGAATTCACACTTTGGAGAGGCTGTTCACCTGCTCTCAGTGTGGGAAGGGATTCATGAATTCATCCACCTTGCTGAAACATCAGCGAATTCACACTGGGGAGAGGCCGTTCAACTGCTCTCAGTGTGGGAAGGGATTCATTGATTCATCCGCTCTGCGGCAACATCAGCGAGTTCACACTGGGGAGAGGCCGTTCACCTGCTCTCAGTGTGGGAAGGGATTCCGTGATTTATCCAACCTGCAGATCCATCAGCGAGTTCACACTGGTGAGCGCCCGTTCACCTGCTCTCTATGTGGGAAGGGATTCACTCAGTCATCCAGTCTGCAGACACACCAGCGAATTCACACTGGGGAGAAGCTGTTCCCCTGCTTTCAGTGTGGTGAGAGGTTCTGTGATTTATCCAGCCTGCAGACACACCAACAAATTCACACCGGGAAGAGGCCGTTCACCTGCTCTCAGTGTGGGAAGGGATTTATTGATCCATCCATCCTGCAGAGACACCAGCGAGTTCACACTGGGGAGAAGCCATTCACCTGCTTCCTCTGTGGGAATGGATTCACACAGCTATCCACTCTGCAGACACACCAGCGAGTTCACACTGGAGAGAGGCCATTCACCTGCTCTTAGTGTGGGAAGGGATTACACAGAAACTTAGAAAATAGGAGCAGTAAGAGATCTTTTGGCCCTTTGCACCTGCTACGCCATTGATTACGATCATGGTTTATCATCCAACTCAATTCCTTAATCCCACTTTCCCCTCCATATCCTGTGATCCGGCTTGGGTCACTGTCTGTGGGGAATCTGCACGTTCCCCCCCTGTCTGTGTGGGTTTCCTCCCACAGTCCAAAGATGTGCAGGTTCGGTGGATTGGCCATGCTAAATTGCCTTTCGTGTCCAAAAAGGTTAGCTGGGGTTACTGGGATAAGGTGGAGGTACGGGTTGGGTAGTGTGATCTTTCCATGGGCCTGTACAGACTCGATGTACCAAATTGCCTCCTGCACTGTAAATTCTATGATCTATTCTATGATTCTTGAAAACATAGTGTATTGGTCTCAACTATTTCCTATGGTAACAGATTCCACAGGCTCACCACTCTGAAGAAGTTTCTCCTCCTCATCTCTGTCTAAAATGGTACCCCGTATCCTCAGACTGCGACCTCTAGTTACCACCATCGGGAAAATCTTTCCGACATCTACCCTGCCAAGTCCTGTTAGAATATTATAGGTTTCTGAGAGATCCCCCATTCTTCTGAACTCCAGCCAATACAATCCTAACTGATTCAATCTCTCATACGTCAGTCCCACCATCCCAGGAATCAGTGTGGTAAACCTTCGTTGCAATCCCTCTGGAGCAAGAACATCCTTCCTCAGATAAGGAGACCAAAACTGCACACAATATTCCAGCTACGGCCTCGCCAAGGCCCTGTATAATTGCAGCAAGATATTCCTGCTCCTGTACTCTAATCTGCTCGCAATGAAGGCTGGCATAGCATTTGCCTTCTTTACCTCCTGCTGTAGCTGTGTGCTTTCCTTCAGTGACTGGTGTACGAGGATACCCAGGTCTCGTTGCAGGCAATTACTAATATTTAAGGAATTATTACAGATTTACATGGGGCTCGGTTAGCTCAGTGGCTGGATGGCTGGTCTGTGCTAAGTGACACCAACATGACAGGTTAAATTCCCATACAGGCTGGGGTCAGCCATGGTCTGTGTCAGTATTTATGCTCCACATGAGCCTCCGCCCATCAGCATCTCCTATTCTTTCTCCCTCATGTCTGTATCTTGCTTTACGTTCAACGTATTTATGCTCTTCACCTCAACCACTCGCTGTGGTAGCGAGTTCCACGTTCTGACCACTCTCTGGGTAAAGAGGTTTCTACTGAAATTCCTATTGGACTATTGAATCCCTTTATAATCTTAAAGATTTCCATCAGATCACCCATCAGTCTTCTCTTTTCCAGAAAAAAGCAGCCCCAGCCTTTCCCGAGTGTTAAATGCTCTCAGTTCTGTATATTATGAACCTTTGTTGCACCTTATCCAGTGCCTCTATTTTCTTTTTCTAAACGGAGATCACCAATGTTGATAGTGCTCCCAGTGTAGTCTCACCCTGGTACTGAACAAGTTGGACATTTCCTCCATGCTTTTCAAATCAATCACTCTGGAATGGAACTCTATATATGGATCCCACACTTCAGGAAAGATGTGAAGTTCTTAGGGTGTAGAGAACATTTACAATAATAATAATAATCTTTATTATTGTCACAGGTAGGCTTACATTAACACTGCAGTGAGGTTACTGTGAAAATCCTCTAGTAGCCACACTCCTCACCTGTTCCGGTACACCGAGGGAGAATTCAGAATCTCCAATTCAGCTAACAAGCACATCTTTCGAGACTTGTGGGAGGAAACTCACGCAGACACAGGGAAAACGTGCAGAGTCTGCAGACAGTGGCCCAAACCGGGAATCGAATCTGGGACCCTGATGCTGTGAAGCAACCGTGCTAACCATTGTGCAAGAATGGCACCAGGGATAAGGGACTCCAGGTAGTTGGAACGACTGGAGTAGCTGTCTCTCCTGAGATCACAGCATGTGGAGGGTGGGGAATGGGGCCATTCAGCCCTTTGAGACCATGTTGACTCTCTGTGGAGGAAGCCAGTCTGTCCATTGCCCTGTTCTATCCCCAAATCTGTGCAGGTTTATTTCTCTCAGTGCCCGTCCAATTTCCGATTGAAATCATTCCGTCATATCTGCATCGCCTACTCTCAAAGGCAGCAAGTTGCAGGTTGTCACCACTCGTTTTACCTGTACACAAGGCTCCTAGAGCACAGAGGAGTCTATTTGGCCCATTTTCCCCGTGCCAGCTCTTTGTACAGTGACCCATTCAATACCAGATTACGACTTTTTTGTTTTCTTTTTCAGAATGTATCAAATTATCTTTTGGAAGTTACAATCCAATGAGATTCCAGCACCATTTACAGACAGTGTATTCCAAATCACAACAACCCGCTGTGTTATACAAAAAATAAATGTGCATATGGTGTGTCGGGAGTTTCACAGAGTATTCAAAATGGTATCAATGCCGTGGTTATTACACAAAATTAAGACTCAATCTTTATCAATGATTCTGGTGAGGACACCGAGTGTAATATATCCTAGTTTGCAGACAATTAGAATAAATGTACATTTCTATAAAACCTCTCACAAACACTGGACCTCCAAAAGTGTTTTAAAGCCAATGGAGTACTTTTGAAATATATTCACTGTTGTAATGTAGGAAGCTGTAAGTACGCATGTGTAATCACATTTAGTTCTAAAATTGTTATTTTCATAGTGTATTCAATGTCACGTGTAACAAGGTCAAGGAAGCCCTTTTATACCTCTAACACGTGGCTTCATGCAGCCATTTCACCTTCTGTACCTTTTCTATATTAACAATGTATTTATTTCAGAGCAACAAACAATAATTAAATCAATGATTATTCAGTAGTGAACAGTGATTATCATTAGTGAATTGGTGTATGAGGTAATTATTTTGTGAAGACTAGATCTTTATTTTAAAAAATAAACACTGTCAACCAAAAAGTTTCAAACAGCAGAACTATCAGAATTTGTTTGAAAAAATAAATTCCTTGTAATTTTGAGAAATTACAAGACATCATATTCTGCCAAGACTGTGGGCTAGGCAGTGGCGTAATGGTATTGTTACTGGGCTAGTAATCCAGAGACCCAGATTAATGCTCTGGGGATCTGGGATTGAATCTGTGATAGATAATGAAATTGAATAAAATCTTAAATGAGAAGTCTAATGATGACATTGTGGATTGTTGTAAAAATCCATCTGGTTCACTAATATCCTTCAGGAAATCTGCTCTCCTTACGTGGCCTGTCCTACACATGACTCCAGATCCACGGCAATGTTGTGGTTGATTTCTAAGTGCCCTCTGAAATAGCCTCACAAGACACACAGATGAAAATGAAATGAAAATCGCTTATTGTCACGAGTAGGCTTCAAATGATGTTACTGTGAAAAGCCCCTAGTCGCCACATTCCTGCGCCTGTTCGGGGAGGCTGGTACGGTTCAAGAGCAATTGGAATGAGCAGTAAATGCTGGTCCAGCCAGTGACGCCCACCTCCCATGAATGAATAATTTTGAAGACGACTCTTTTCAATTTGAAGACAAGTAAGAAACTGTCTCTGATTGGATTTGATTTATTGTCACGTGTACCGAGGTACAGTGAAAAGTATTGTTCTGCATACAGTCCAGACAGATCGTTCCATACATGAAAAAACAAAGTGCGGATCTTGGAAGTTTGCTCAGTTCACAAAAGAATTTAATGGCTTTGTAGACGCAGATTAATATTTTAATCACCATCTGAAACATATCTAATGGTAATGTATGCTCATCTTGACAGACACAAACGATACTGTAACTGAATTAAAGGAAATGTCAGATTTAACAAAACCACCTTGAAAAATTCGGCCTTAATGGAGAAACAGGAAAAGCCACTCAGGGAGATGAGGAAATCCAGGCTCAGTGCGGATTTGCTGTCACCCCTCCTTTCTTATACATGAACGGTATTTAGGCTGCAGAATGTTTCACACCAAAACACAGAGGGGTCAAATATAAGCAACACATAATTCTCAATTCTCTTCCATTAAACGATATTTGACTTTGTTTAAAAGATGTCTGTGGTTAAACTGAACAAAGATTCATGGGATTTGTGTTACCCAGTGAAGGATTCAACTGTAGCTACATGTATGCCCGACTGGTAGAATGGGACGACACCGTACTGGACGCAACAAGAATGAAATGGGAGGACGACCTGGGGATGGAGATAGGGTGGGGACTCTGGAGCGAAGCACTGTAGAGGGTCAACTCCACCTCCACGTGCACAAGGCTCAGCCTGACGCAACTAAAAGTGGTACATAGAGCCCACTTAACAAGAAACCGTATGAGTAGGTTCTTCCCGGAGGTGGAGGACAGATGTGAACGGTGCCACAGAGGCCCGGCCAACCACGCCCACATGTTCTGGTCTTGCCCCAGACTTGTGGAGTACTGGACAGCCTTCTTCGAGGCTATGTCCAAAGTGGTGAGGGTGGAGCCATGCCCGATAGTGGCGGTCTTCGGGGTTTCAGACCAGCCAGATCTATTCCTGGGGAGGAGGGCGGACGCCCTTGCCTTTGCCTCCCTGATCGCCCGCTGTAGAATCCTGTTTGGCACCGCCCAGAGCTGCAGACTGGCTGTCCGACCTCTCGGAATCTCTGCAAATGGAGAAAATCAAATTCGCCATCCGAAGGTCAGACGACGGCTTCCACAGAACGTGGGAGCCATTCATGCAATTGTTCCAGGACCTGTTTGTGGCCAACGTACAAGAGGAAGAATAGTCGGGTGGCCAAGAATCAGGGGAAAATGGACGGGAATCGGAGGAAGGTAGCGGGGGGGAAGAGGGCTACGGGTTCGTTATGGGGGTTTGATGGCTAGCTTAGGCCCAAAACCAAACTGTAAATAAATGCCTATAAACATGTGCCTTGGCCATATTGGGGAATGTAAAATATGTATGCCGGTTAAAGGGGGCGGCCACAGTTGTTATTACGAAGATGCTTACCTGTAAATATGTTAATTTTTGCGTGTTTTTGTTTTTTTTTCTCTCTAATAATTTGTAATTTGTTGGATATAAAATATGAAAACTCAATAAAAAACATTTTATAATTTAAAAAAAGTTTGCAATTCAATGGTGTATATTTCAGAGTTATTCAGGGTGAAGACTCGAGATCTATTCAATTCAAAAAGAAGTCATATATAACAAATAAATATACTGAGGTTCAATATTGAAGAATGAAACACATATTGAGTAAAATTGGTGGAAATTTTCTGCAGGAAGATAAGAATGATGCATTAATGATTGAACAGAGAGCATTGTTCCGTTCCATATTTTCTGAACAAATGCTAACGTTCCATATCAGTTCTATATCTTATGGTCTTGCAGGTTGAGACATCTGTTGTAAAGGAACAGCTGTCTTCATGTAATCAGTGACCTGGCCTCCCAGCCGAACATTGAAAGCTGCAGCAAGACTGTGCAGTTGAATGTTGCACAGGTCCATTGGGTACTGTGCTGCCAGCTGTTTCTGTAGTACAGTATAGAGGTTATCACATTCATCTAACGTGCAAAAGATGCCTGGTTCAAAACTGGCAAAAGTATTTAATGCTTCTCATTTATGATATGGAGATGCCGGCGTTGGACTGGGGTGGGCACAGTAAGAGATCTTACAACACCAGGTTAAAGTCCAACAGGTTTGTTTAGAATCACTAGCTTAAGGAGTGCAGCTCCTTCCTCAGGTGAATGATGATGTGGGTTCCTCAAACACATATGTAGAAAAATTCAATGATGCAAAATGGTGCTTTGAATGCGAGTCTTTGCAGGTAATTAAGTCTTTATAGGTACATACGGTGCGACTAGAGAGAGGGATAATCACAGGTTAAAGGTGTGTGAATTGTCTCAAGCCAGGACAGTTGGTAGGATTTCGCAAGCACATGTAATGTAACATGAATCCAGGGTCCCAGTTAAGGCGGTACTCATGTGTGCGGAACTTGGCTATCAGTTTCTGTGTACTCACTCAGTAAGCCACTCAGTAAAACTGCCTCAAAGACCTTTTTTGTCCAAATTCTGAACTCACATCTTTCTCCTCTTTTCCTGCTGTTTCCCATCATACTCTCTCAGCTTGTCTGTGAGACTTACCCTTTGCTCCTTTGACCCAATTCTCACAAAACTGTTTAACATCCAACTTCCACAATCATATAATTTAAAGTGTAGAACAGGCCATTCGGCACATCGAGTTTGCACTGGCCCTTGGAAAGAGCCCTTCTCAAGCCCACACCTCCACCCTATCCCCATAATGCAGTAACCCCACTTAACTCGTTTGGGCACTAAGAGCAATTTAGCATGGCCACCCCACCAAACCTGCACATCTTTGGACTGGGTGAAAACCGGAGCACCCGGACTAAATCCACGCAGACACGAAGAGAATGAACAAGCACTGAATTTCATCCATAAACCTCCCCGTCTCCACCTCACTTACCTCCTTTCAGACTCTTTAAAACTCACCTCTTTGGCCAAGTTTCTGGTCACCTGTCCTAATATCTCCATTTGTGTCTGGGTGTCTCACTTTGTTTTATAATGTTCCTGTGAAGTTGACTGGGATGATTTCTGATGTTAAAGGTGTTATATAAATAGAAGTTGTTGTTGTTGACTGTAACCCTGACCTCCTGTTTTACAATATCCCACTGGTTTCACAACAAACTCTATCTCTGATGTTTTGCCTCCTGCGAGTTTGCAGCCTCTGTAAAGACGGTGGCCGTTAACTCAGGCCTGTCACCGGGAGCAGGCCGCAGCTGTCCCCCCGCTCGATGCAAACCCGGGCCCCAGCGTCGGCACTGCGCATGCTCCAGCTCACAATGCCCATGGAGTGATTGACGGCAACTCTGGTCCAATTGGAAGAGAGGGGCGGCTCTGAACGACGGAACGGAGTAGCTGGTCCTCCACCCAATCGGAGTGAATGAGGGGCGGGGCAGAGGCCGGTCACCAACGGAAACTAGAGCATGCGCAGTGTCGATGACAGTTCAGGATTCAGGCTGTCGGGTGGACATCCTTAGCCGGTCAGATCCCGCGCGGTGAGTCCTGAGGGAGGGATGGAGCCGGTGGATGGGTCGGGAGGCTTCATAAAAACTTCTCGCAGGCCGCAAACCCCGAACAAGAAGCTCGCGTACAGCAGTTGAACGGCGAAAGCTGCTCGGGCTTTTTCCCGAGACAGGCCCGGGTGGCCGGGCGTGTGCGGAAGGAGCGAGAGCCCCGGCTTTGCTCCGCCTCCTATTCACTGATTGGCTGGAGGATCAGCTGCTCTTGTTAGGTATTCCAGCCCCGCCCCCTTTCCCTATTGGTCCGAACCCGCCGTCAATCAGACCCCGGGCATTGTGAGCTGGAGCAAACCCTTCACCATCATTGTCAGCTCCCTGGTTTGCAGCTGCGGAGCTTCTCCCTCCCTCCCGGGAACAGGCCCAGGTTAACGGGCACCATCCTGCTTCACACACTGGAGGGTGGTTCACATCACAGGATGGGGGATAATAAATAAGAGCTGACACTTTGCACTCAAATCAATGAGGACTCTCATCTCTGGCAAGTAAGGAAACCCTGGCAGGTGGGCGGGGAGGATTCACAAACACCTGCTGGAGGCCCCAAACCCCCCAATAAGACCCATTGATTTTATTGTCAGTCTACAGACAGGAGCTGGAGAACTGAACCCAGGCAGAGGAGAGGGAGGGAGAAAACTGGGAGTGGAGGAAAGAGATGGTGCAGATGGTGAGATGGGCTTGGATTTCAGCCCAGGGAGGAGGGAGAGTGTGTGGGACAGGCATTTACAGCTTTGAGGAAAAAATGTTCTCGATAAATTAGAATTGATTGTTCAGAATTTAACATAGAATTTACAGTGCAGAAGGAGGCCATTCGGCCCATCAAGTCTGCACCAGCCCTTACATAGAACATTACAGCACAGTACGGGCCCTTAGGCCCTCGATGTTGCGCCGACCTGTGAAACCATCTGAAGCCTATCTGACCTACACTATTCCATTTTCATCCACATGTCTATCTAGTGACCACTTAAATGCCCTTAAAGTTGGCGAGTCTACTACTGTTACAGGCAGGGCGTTCCACACCCCGACTACTCTCTCAGTAAAGAAACTGCCTCTGACATCTGTCCTATATCTACTACCCCTCAATTTAAAGCTATGTCCCCTCATGTTGGTCATCACCATCTGAGGAAAGAGACTCTCACTGTCTACCCTATCTAACCCTCTGACTATCTTATATGTCTCTATTAAGTCACCTCTCAGCCTTCTCCTCTCTAACGAAAACAACCGCAAGTCCCTGAGCCTTTCCTCGTAAGACCTTCCCTCCATACCACTCAACATCCTAGTAAATCTCCTCTGAACCCTTTCCAAAGCTTCCACATCCTATAATGTGGTGATCAGAACTGCACGCAGTACTCCAGGAGCGGCCGTACCAGAGTTATGTACAGCTGCAGCATGACCTTGTGGCTCCGAAACTCAATCCCCCGACTGATAAAGGCTAGCACACCATATGCCTTCTTAACAGCCCTATTAACCTGGGTGGCAACTTTCAGGGATTTATGTACCTGGATGCCGAGATCTCTCTGTTCATCTACACTACCAAGAATCTTGCCATTAGCCCAGTACTCTGCATTCCTGTTACTCCTTCCAAAATGAACCACCTCACACTTTTCCGCATTAAACTCCATCTGCCACCTCTCAGCCCAGCTCTGCAGCATATCTATGTCCCTCTGTATCCTATAACATCCTTCAGCACTATCCACAACTCCACCGACCTTCGTGTCATCTGCAAATTTACTAACCCATCCTTCTACACCCTCTTCCAGGTCATTTATAAAAATGACAAACAGCAGTGGCCCCAAAACAGATCCTTGCGGTACACCACTAGTAACTGAACTCCAGGATGAACATTTGCCATCAACCACCACCCTCTGTCTTCTTTCAGCTAGCCAATTACTGATCCAAACCGCTAAATCACCTTCAATCCCATACTTCCTTATTTTCTGCAATAGCCTACCGTGGGGAACCTTATCAAACGCCTTACTGAAATCCATATACACCACATCAACCGCTTTACCCTCATCCACCTGTTTGGTCACCTTCTCAAAAAACTCAAAAGGTTTGTTAGGCATGACCTACCCTTCACAAAACTGTGTTGACTATCGCTAATCAACTTGTTCTTTTCAAGATGATTATAAACCCTATCTCTTATAACCTTTTCCAACATTTTACCCACAACCGAAGTAAGGCTCACAGGTCTATAATTACCAGGGTTGTCTCTACTCCCCTTCTTGAACAAGGGTACAACATTTTCTATCCTCCAGTCTTTCTGTCGACAAAGACGACATAAAGATCAAGGACAAAGGCTCTGCAATCTCCTCCCTGGCTTCCCAGAGAATCCTAGGATAAATCCCATCTAGCCCAGGGGACTTATCTATTTTTACACTTTCCAAAATTGCTAACACCTCTTCCTTGTGAACCTCAATCCCATCTAGCCTGGTCGACTGTACCTGAGTATTCTCCTCGACAACATTGTCTTTCTCCAGTGTAAACACTGACGAAAAATATCCATTTAACGCTTCCCCTATCTCCTCTGATTTCACACACAACTTTCCACTACTATCCTTGATTGGCCCTAATCTTACTCTAGTCATTCTTTTTTTCCCGATATACCTATAGAAAGTGAAAATGGCTTATTGTCACAAGTAGGCTTCAAATGACGTTACTGTGAAAAGTTCCTAGTTGCCACATTCTGGCACCTGTTCAGGGAGGCTGTTACAGGAATCGAACCGTGCTGCTAGCTTGCCTTGGTCTGCCTTCAAAGCCAGTGATTGGCCCAGTGAGCTAAACAGCCCATGAATGAAGAAAACTTGTTGCTTGAACAACGGAAAACCTCATCAAAGTGCTCATCCGGGATTTGAACCCGGGACCTCTCGCAAATTCCGACAGCGAGACACCCAAAGCGAGAATCATATCCCTAGACCAACGAGCCCGACGAGAAAAATGAAGTTACTGTGAAAAGCCCCTAGTCGCCACATTACGGCGCCTGCTCAGGAAGGCTGGTACAGGAATTGAACCGTACTGCTGGCCTGCTTTCAAAGCCAGCGATTTAGCCGTGTGCACCCTACTGAAGCCCACGTATCTACCCTATCCCAGTAACCCCACTTAACATTTTTTGGACACGATGGGCAATTTAGCATGGCCAATCTACCTAACCGGCACATCTTTGGACTGTGGAAGGAAAGCAGAGCACCCATGCAGACACAGGGAGAACGTGCAGGCTCTGCACAGAAAGTGACCCAGTGGGGAATTGAATCTGGGACGCTGGAGCTGTGAAGCAACTATGCTACCTTGCTGTCCCTTCTATCCGTGACTGACTGATCGCTTTCGTAAACTCCTTTTACAAGGGTTAGAATTGGAGAATTTGTGGGCGGTCAATGTGTCAATGGTGTGTAAATGGGTGATGGAGGGGGGAGGGGCGGCGTGGAAAAGAATGGAGATGGCGTCATGTAGAGGTACGAGCCTGGGTGCCATGGTAACGGCGCCGTTGCCGCTCTCCCCTAAGAGGTTTACCACGAGCCCGGTGTTGGCGGCGACCCTAAGAATCTAGGGACAGTGGAGACGGCATAGGGGGAAACAGGGGGCTCGATGGAGGCTCCATTGGGTGGCAATCATCGGTTCATCCCGGGGAACAAGGATGGGGGATTTAGGGGGTGGCAAAGGGTGGGCATCAGTAAACTGAGGCACCTGTTTATTGGCGGGAGGTTTGCGGGCCTGGGGGAACTGGAAGATAAATTTGGGCTTCCCCAAGGGAACATGTTCAGATACTTACAGGTAAAGGCGTTTGCTAGGCGACAGGTAGAGGGATTCCCTTTGCTGCCCTCGCGGGGGACGATGGACAGAGTGCTTTCGGGGGTGTGGGTCGGAGAGGGGAAGGTGTCTGACATCTATAAGGTAATGCAGGAGGTGGAGGAGTCGTCAGTGGAGGAGCTGAAGGCTAAATGGGAGGGGGAACTTGGGGAGCTGATAGAGGATGGGACTTGGGCGGATGCCTTGGAGAGAGTCAACTCTTCCTCTTCATGTGCGAGGCTTAGCCTCATCCAATTTAAGGTGCTGCACCGGGCCCACATGTCCGGGACTAGGATGAGTAGGTTCTTTGAGGGTGAGGACTGGTGCACCAGATGTTCGGGGAGTCCAGCGAATCATGCCCATATGTTCTGGGCATGCCCGGCACTGGAAGAATTCTGGAAGGGGGGTGGCGGGGACGGTGTCGAGGGTGGTTGGATCCAGGGTCAAACCAGGGTGGGGACTCGCGATTTTCGGAGTTGCGGTGGAGCCGGGAGTGCAGGAGGCGAAAGAAGCCGGTGTCCTGGCCTTTGCGTCCCTAGTAGCCCGGCGGAGGATCTTGCTGCAGTGGAAGGATGCGAGGCCCCCAAGTGTGGAGACCTGGGTCAATGACATGGCGGGATTTATAAAGTTGGAAAGGGTCACATTTGCCCTGAGAGGACCAGTACAAGGGTTCTATAAATGGCGGCAGCCTTTTCTGGACTTCCTGGCTCAAAGATACCGTATATACCCGTGTATCCTGCGATCTCGCGTATCATGCGACCCCTAAAT
Organism: Scyliorhinus canicula; assembly: GCF_902713615.1. Classification (NCBI taxonomy): domain Eukaryota; kingdom Metazoa; phylum Chordata; class Chondrichthyes; order Carcharhiniformes; family Scyliorhinidae; genus Scyliorhinus; species Scyliorhinus canicula. The sequence goes on from NW_024056016.1 coordinate 477,905, forward strand.
TTTTGTTCCCGAAACATGATTTTATCATATATCTTATGTATCATGCGAGTCACTTTTTTGCGATACCAGATGACACTAGGCTAGGCTTTCCGCCGTAAACAACCGAATGAGAAACAGCTCTTTTGCTGTTTCTAATCACGATAATAAACAGTTACCTAACACGTAACAAGTACCGTAACACATAACAACGATCAAACACATTCTACCCTTAGCCACTATGGAGAAAAGATCTGCAACATCGCAAAGCTAACAGCTATAAGTTATCGTGCATTGGAAACATGAATGAGACACCCGTGAATTTTGATATGCCATCAAACTCTTTTTTTTTTTTAAATAATTTTTATTGGAATTTTTTACAGAAAATATAAAAATATAACAAGTATAGCAACAAGCAGTAATATGCAACTAACAGCCCCATAACACCCACAATTCCCCCCATACCGTAACATCACATGTATCACACTCCCCCCAACCCCCCCCCCAACAAGAGAACTTAACCATAAATTAAAATTAAATAAATCAAATTTAAATAAAATAAGCAAACATAATCAACGTTCCCCCCCCCCCCTCCCCTCACACCCCCGGGTTGCTGCTGCTACTGTCCCAGTACCCTATCATTGAGCCAGAAAGTCGAGGAAAGGTTGCCGCCGTTTAAAGAACCCTTGCACCGATCCTCTCAGGGCGAATTTAACCTTCTCAAGCTTAATGAAGCCCGCCATGTCATTGATCCAGGTCTCCACGCTTGGGGGCCTCACGTCCTTCCACTGTAGCAAAATCCTTCGCCGGGCTACTAGGGACGCAAAGGCCAGCACACCGGCCTCTTTCGCCTCCTGCACTCCCGGCTCTACCCCAACCCCAAAGATCGCGAGTCTCCATCCTGGCTTGACCCTGGATCCCACCACCCTTGACACCGTCCTCGCCACCCCCTTCCAGAACTCCTCCAATGCCGGGCATGCCCAGAACATATGGGCATGGTTCGCTGGACTCCCCGAGCACCTGACACACCTATCTTCACCCCCAAAGAACCTACTCATCCTCGTCCCAGTCATGGTGGCCCTATGCAGCACCTTGAATTGAATGAGGCTAAGCCGCGCACACGAGGAGGAAGAATTTACCCTCTGCAGGGCATCGGCCCATGTCCCGTCTTGATCTGTTCCCCCAGTTCCCCCTCCCACTTCGTTTTCAGCTCCTCTACTGACGCCTCTTCCACCTCCTGCATAAGCTTGTAGATATCGGATATCTTCCCCTCCCCGACCCAGACCCCCGAGAGCACCCTGTCACTCACCCCCTTCGCGGGGAGCGCAGGGAATCCCTCCACCTGCCGTCTAGCAAATACCTTTACCTGCAGATATCTAAACATGTTTCCCGGCGGGAGCCCAAATTTCTCCTCCAACTCCCCCAGGCTCGCAAACCTTCCGTCGATAAACAGGTCCCTCAGCTGTCTAATGCCCGCTCTATACCATCCCTGAAATCCCCCATCCATGTTCCCCGGGATGAACCTATGGTTCCCCCTTAACGGAGCCTCCATCGAGCCCCCCACTTCTCCCCTATGTCGCCTCCACTGCCCCCAAATCTTGAGGGTAGCCGCCACCACCGGACTCGTGGTATACCTCGTGGGAGGGAGCGGCCACGGCGCCGTTACCAGGGCCCCCAGGCTTGTATCCCCACAGGACGCTCTCTCCATCCGTTTCCATGCTGCCCCCTCCCCCTCCATCACCCACTTACGCACCATCGACACATTGGCCGCCCAGTAGTACCCCGAGAGGTTGGGCAACGCCAGCCTCCCCCCCATCTCTACTCCGCTCCAAGAAGACCCTCTTCACCCTCGGGGTGCCATGCGCCCAAACAAATCCCATGATGCTGCTGGTCACCCTCCACTTCCCTGACTCCCTCAACGCCATGGCCAGCGGTTCAATCGCCAGTGCAAAGAGCAGGGGGGACAGGGGACACCCCTGCCTGGTCCCACGATAAAGCCTAAAATACTCCAATCTCCTTCCATTTGTGACTACACTCGCCATCGGTGCCGCGTAAAGCAGCCTCACCCATTTGATGAATCCCTCCCCAAATCCAAACCTCTCCAGCACCTCCCACAGGTACCCCCACTCAACTCTATCAAACGCTTTCTCTGCGTCCAGCGCCACCACTATCTCCGCCTCCCCCTCCACTGCATCATGATAACATTGAGCAGTCTCCGCACATTCGTGTTGAGCTGCCGCCCCTTGACAAATCATGAATTACCTCTGGCACACAATCCTCTATCCTGGTAGCCAGGATCTTCGCCAGCAACTTAGCGTCTACGTTAAGGAGCGAGATAGGCCTCTATGATCCGCACCGCAAGGGGTCCTTATCCCGTTTTAGGATCAAAGAGATCAGTGCCCGCGACATCGTCAGGGGCAAAGCCCCCCCTCCCACGCCTCATTGAAAGTTCGCACCAGCAGGGGACCCACCAGGTCCGCATATTTTTTGTAAAATTCTGCCGGGAACCCGTCCGGCCCCGGGGCCTTACCTGACTGCATTTGCCCGATCCCCCTGACTAGCTCCTCCAACTCTATCGGCGCCCCAGCCCCTCTACCAGCCTCTCTTGAACCCTTGGGAAACATAGCCTGTTCATGAAGCTCTCCATCCCCTCTCTCCCCCTCGGAGATTCCGACCGGTACAATCCCTCGTAAAAGTCTCTAAAGACCCCGTTTACTTCTGTCCCCTTCTGCACTACATTTCCACCCCCATCCTTCACTCCCCCAATTTCCCTAGCCGCATCTCGCCTGCGGAGCTGATGCGCCAACATCCTGCTCGCCTTCTCCCCATACTCATATACCGCGCCCTGCGCCCTCCTCCACTGTGTCTCCGCCTTTCTGGTGGTCAACAAGTCAAAATTGGCCTGCAACCTGCATCGTTCTCCCAGCAACCCTTCCTCCGGTGCCTCCGCATATTTCCTGTCCACCTCCAGAAGCTCTCCCACCAGTCTCTCCCTCTCCTTCCTCTCCCTCCTTTCCCTGTGGGCCCGGATGGAGATCAGCTCCCCCCGGATCACTGCTTTCAGAGCCTCCCAGACCATCCCCACCTGGACCTCCCCCATATCATTGGTATCCAGATACCCCTCAATGCTTCTCCGAACCCTCTTACACACCTCCTCCTCCGCCAGCATCCCCACATCCAGGCGCCAGAGCGGGCGCTGGTCCCGCGCCTCCCCCATCTCCAGATCAACCCAGTGCGGGGCATGGTCCGAAATCGCTATGGCCGAATACTCGGCATCCTGCACCCTCGGGATCAATCCCCTGCTCAGGACAAAAAAGTCTGTCTGGGAATAAACCCTATTGACGTGAGAGAAAAAGGAATACTCCCGCGCTCTCGGTCTCCCAAACCTCCAGGGATCCACCCCTCCCATCTGGTCCATGTATCCCCTCAGCACTTTGGCCGCCGACGGTCTCCTGCCCGTCCTTGACTGGACCGGTCCAGTGTGGGATCCAGCACTGTGTTAAAATCTCCCCCCATGATCAGGCCCCCCGCCTCTAGGTCCGGGATGCGGCCCAACAATTCGCCTCATGAAGCCAGCATCATCCCAATTCGGGTCATATACATTCACCAGCACCACCTTCTCTCCCTGCAGCCTACCCCTCACCATGATATATCTGCCCTCCTTGTCCGACACCACCTCAGCCGCCTCAAACGCCACCCTCTTCCCCACTAGAATCGCCACCCCCCGGTTCTTCGCGTCCAATCCTGAATGATAAACCTGCCCCACCCACCCCTTCCTCAGACGAACCCGGTCCGCCACCTTCAAGTGGGTCTCCTGGATCATAGCCACGTCCGCCTTCAACCCCCTTAGATGAGAAAACACCCTGGTTCTCTTAACCGGCCCGTTCAGCCCCCTCACGTTCCAGGTAATCAGCCGGATCAGAGGGCAACCCGCCCCCCTCCCCCGCCGACTAGCCATAGCTTGGCAGATGTTCGCCCCAGGCCAGCACACCCCGCTCGACCCGTTCCCCATGGCGATAGCGCCTCTCCTCTACCCCCCAGCCCCCATCGGCTCCTTCCTAGTCGTTCCAGCAGCGACCCGGTATCCCCCCCCCACCCCCATCCCCCCTCAGGCTAGGACCCCTCCTAGCCGCGATGCACCCTCCATGGTACTTCCGTGAGTCAGCTGACTTCTGCTGACCCCGGCAGCTCCCGCCAAAACCCATCCCCTCCCGGCATGGGGTCATCCCCCTCTTGCCACACCTCCTTGGCACCGCTTCAGCGCGGGAAAGAAAACCAGTGAAGGCCACGCCCCCACCGCAAGCTCCACCCCCCCTGCCCCGCAGCGCGGGAAACCAGAGGAAAGCCCGTGCTTTCACACTGCCACACCCCACCCTTCTGACGCAGTTCCCCAAAATCCAGTTTCCCCTCAATCCCCAGCCCCGTACAGAAGAGAACATATAGAACACAAACCCCCAACACTCCCCACCTAACCCACAACCATGCCCAACAAACAAACCCACCCGTAACCAGAGCAAACAGAAAACCAGCATACATAACACACATGTCGAAGTTGAAACAGTTGGAACAAAACAGCCACAGCGGAAACAACGCCGGCCAAAGTATGTCCCCATGCCCTAGTTCGAGTCCAGCTTCTCCGCCTGTACAAAGGCCCACGCCTCCTCCGGGACTCGAAGTAATGGTGCCGGTCTTTGTATGTCACCCACAGGCGCGCAGGCTGCAGCATTCCAAACCTGACCTGCTTAGCATGAAGCACCGCCTTCGTCCGGTTGAACCCGGCCCGCCGCTTAGCCACCTCCGCACTCCAGTCCTGGTAGGTCCTCACTACCGAATTCTCCCATTTACTGCTCCTCTCTTTCTTGGCCCAGCGCAGCACACAATCCCGGTCACTGAATCGGTGGAACCGCACCAGCACCGCCCTCGGGGGCTCACCTGCCTTGGGCCTCCTGGCCATCACTCTGTGCGCTCATCGAGCTCCAGGGGCAAATGGAAGGAGCCCCGCTCCCATCAACGAGCTCAACATCGTGGTCACATACGCCGGGAGATCCGACCCCTCCAGCCCCTCCGCCAGGCCCAGGATCCTCAGATTCTTTCGCCTCGTGCGAATGTCCAGCTCCTCCAAGCGGTCCTGCCACTTTTTATGAAGTGCCTCGTGCAACTCCACTTTCCCAACGAGGACCACGGCCTCCTCCTCCTCTTCAAGCGGCCTGCCGCTGCAACTCCCGAATAGACGCCTCCAGGGCCGCCTGGGTCCCAAGCAGCTTGGTTGTAGTTGCATTCATGGAGTCCAGCAGCTCAGCCTTCAGCTCAGCAAAACAACATAGGAGCGAGGCCTGTTGCTCCTGCGCCCACTTCCACCAGTCCTCGGGTGTTGCGCCGGCCACCATTTTGTTTTTCTTCCCCCTTTTTTTGCGGAGTTACTGCAGCCTTTTTCACCATATAGTGTGGGGCAAGTTCTTCCAGGCACCTTCCCCCACCGGGATGCGTAGAAACAGCGCCGTTTGGGGCCCTCAAAACGGCCCAAAAGTCCTTAAATAGCGGGAGCGCTGGCCGCCATTTTGTTTTTCTTCTCCCGTTTTTTTGGGAGAGTTACTGCAGCCTTTTTCTTCTTCCCACTCTGGGTGAGCACCATATAGTGTGGGGCAAGTTCTTCCAGGCACCTTCCCCCACCGGGATGCTTAGAAACAGCGCCATTTGGGGCCCTCGAAACGGCCCAAAAGTCCCTAAATAGCGGGAGCTGCCGAACGTGCGGCTTAGCTCCGCATAGCCGCAACCGGAAGTCCTATGCCATCAAACTCAACCGTTAATAAAGTCGGCGAGAAAAGTATTTTTATCAAAACTACAGGGCATGAAAATTAATTAAACTACATATGTATTCCTGTTTTATATTTCATTATGTCCAAAAATAAATATAATAATTTCATTAACTACTGGGTACTATTTGACTTACCGTAAATGGATACGGTCTGCTTAACAGCCTAACAGCCTAACCTTGGCCAGCACTTCACACCCGCAAATTTTGTATCTCGCGTATCATGCAACCCCCCAAATTTAGGTTACAATTTAGGTCTTCAAAAGTTGCATGATACGCGAGTATATACGGTAGGTATCTTGGTCAATAGCAGCAGCAACCCGGGGGGGAGGGGGGGGGGGGCAAGGGGGGGTGTTCCTTATTATAGTTTCTATATTTTTTCGCTACAGTTATGTAACTTAACAGTGTGTCAACTTAAGTTGTTGTTAATATGTTGGGTTGTTCATTGAGGAGGGGCGAAGGTTCATGATTGTTGCCATTACTGTTATCATTGGTATTTTAGTATGGTTTGATGTTGTTGTATAAATTCAAAATTTTTCAATAAAAATTTTTTTATTTTTTTTAAATTGGAGAATTTGCACACAACAAACTGAACCCAACAGAAAGGTTTGTCTCTTTGCGAATTCTATCCTGCATTGACAGTGATAACTTTGTAAAATTAGAGATTACAGCTCTCAGAAAAGATAAAATGGAATGGGGCCTTTTTTCTATCGAAAACAACAAATTAAGCATTGACCTGGTAGAGATCTTTAAAATTATCAGTAGTTTGGAGAGGGGTGATGTGAGAGAGTCCAAAACCAGGGACCATCAATACACAATGAGCCATAAATACAAGATAGTTACGAATAAATCCAAGCGAGCAATACGGACAAATGTACTTACCCACAGGTTCAGAATGTGCAACTCATTACCATGGAAAGGAGTTGAGGAAAGTGCTGAGATGTTTTCAAAATGAAACGGGACAAGCACATGAGTGAAAATGGAATTGAAAATCAGCTGAAAGGCTGAGATTTGATAGGTGTGACAGTCGGAGATGTGTGCCGAGTATTGACAGCAGCAGAATCTGTGACAGAATGGCCTGTTTGTGTCTTATATATTCACAATATTTCAATGTAATCTCCTTTTACAGAATATTTGCAGGTGCAAACATAATGTCGAGATCTGACAGAATCACTTGATTCATCAGGACCGGCCTTTCAACGTGGAAGGAGAAATGTTTGTCTGCTTTGTCTTTGGGAAAATATTTCAAAAATTGTTATTGGAAAAGCACAGACATCTAAGTAATTTTCCACAGTTAGCTGGAACTGAGCTTTAACCAATCACAAAGCATGAAATTAAATTGCAGCATTTACATCAGGGAGACACCGTACTCAGGCTTCAACTGATGATCCAAGTTGGAGAGACATAAGGACATTCGTACCAAAGGAATCAAGAAGCAGCAATAGGACATTCAGCCCCTTGAGACTGTTCCACCATTTAATAACATCACGGCCGATCTGATAGTGACCTCAAATCTGCATCCCACCTACACTGATAACCTGTCAATAACCATGGAGAAACCGTGGAAATGTGGGAACTGTGCGATGGGATTCAATTACCCGTCTGAATTGGAAACTCATCGACGTATTCACACTGGAGAAAGGCCATTCACCTGCTCTGTGTGTGGGAAGGGATTCACTATGTTATCCAACCTCATCACACACCAACTTGTTCATACTGACCAGAGACCATTTAAATGTGCTGACTGTGAGAAGAACTTTAAAAGCAGAAAGGATTTACTGATACACCAACGCACTCACACTGGGGAGAGGCCATTCACCTGTTCCGTGTGTGGGAAGGGATTCACTCAGTCATCCGAACTCCTGAAACACCAACTTGTTCATAATGATGAGAGACCGTTTAAATGTGCTGACTGTGGAAAGAGCTTTAAAAGCAGAAAGGATTTACTGACACATCAACACACTCATACTGGGAAATGGCCGTTCACCTGCTCTGTGTGTGGGAAGGGATTTAATGCTTCATCAAACCTCCGGACTCACCATCAGGTCCACTCCGACCAGAGACCATTTAAATGTGCTGACTGTGAGAAGAGCTTTAAAAGCAGAAATGATTTACTGTTCCACCAACGCACTCACACTGGGGAGAGGCCATTCACCTGCTCCATGTGTGGGAAGGGATTCACTCAGTCATCGAACCTCCGGACACACCAACATGTTCATACTGATCAGAGACCTTTTAAATGTTCTGACTGTGAGAAGAGCTTTAAAAATAAAAGGTGTTTAACGATACATCAACGCACTCACACTGGGGAGAGGCCGTTTACCTGCTCCGTGTGTGGGAAGGGATTCACTCTGTCATCATACCTCCTGAGACACCATCAGGTCCACTCTGATCAGAGACCATTTAAATGTGCTGACTGTGAGAAGAGCTTTAAACGCAGAATGGATTTACTGTCACATCAACGCACTCACACTGGGGAGAGGCCATTCATCTGCTCCGTGTGTGGGAAGGGATTCACTGAGTCATCCCAGCTTCTGAAACACCAGCGAGTTCACACTGGGCAGACACCGTACACTTGCCCCGTGTGTGAGAAGAAATTCACTCAGTCATCCGATCTGACTAGACACCAACTTGTTCATACTGATCAGAAACCTTTTAACTGTTCTGACTGTGAAAAAAGATTTACAAGTAAACAGAATCTGCAGAAACACCAACGAGTTCACATTGAAACAGAATCATAGAATATACAGTGCAGGACGGGCATTTTGCCCATCGAGTGCACCGGCCCTTGCAAAGAGCACCTTACTTAAGCCCATATCTGCAACCTAACCCATGGCCCCACCTCATCTTTTTGGAAATTAAGGGCAATTTAGCATGGCCAATCCATCTAACCTGCTCATCTTTGGAGTATGGAAACCGGAGCACCCGGAGGAAACCCATACAGACACGTGGAGAACATGCAGATTCCACACAGACAGTGACCGAAGCCAGGAATCAAACCTGGGACCTTGGTGCTGTGAAGCAACCGTGCTAACCACTGTACTACCGTGTCGCCCATACGTGGGAGCGTGTCGAAGCCAGCTGTTTTCTATAGGTAAAAGATAGCTATTTAGCATTAAGCCCCGAGTCTATTGAATACTATTTTAAAACTCACTCATAACCTCATTTCAAAACACACATTCAGCATTTCAAAACATAGCTTCAACAGAACACAGAAACTGATGAATTAAAACAGCATTCTTATTCAGCTAACAAATACATTTGCAAGATAACGTGACCAAGGACAGGACAGGCTCCGTCACAATGGGGCAGGAACCTAAAGGTGCTATTGTCCGCAGCAAGAATCCAGTTCAAGCAGCTTTCGATAAGGAAGCCGAATCGCATTCCATAAGCTCATACAAGAATGCATTTTAGGGTAATGTTGCCTATTAATGAGTGACAACTAACCCTCAAATCAAACTCATTTGATGTTAATCCAAACCAATTAGAATTACATTGGGGTGTAAATAGATGGCTAAAGTCTATGATTTGGTATAACCGTGATGGAGTTTTGGCCATCTCTCTCTCTTTCCGGAATCAATCTATACTTTGACTTAACTATTCACTGTCTCTCTGTTTTTTTTTCATATTTCACTTTGACTTTTGAAGTTATTGCGAGATGTTTGCCTGAACAACAAAATCATTTCTGTGATTGTTTGAAAGTTGAATTGTCTACAGATTGCCTCCCTGTTAGTCCTATGCTGCCTGGACTTATGAGAGAATAAGACTTTAAAAGACACTCAATTGTAATCAGTAGAGACAAATGAAGCAGATTCTTATTTGCACCTGAGAAGTTTTAACTTAAATTTCTACTGAGTTTTAGTAATCGCAATGTGCTGCTAAAACCGCAGGGTAGATCTAACAACCTGGCGTAGTTCGACAAAAGCTGGGGGCGCTCTGAAACGAGTTTGGACAAAATTGGAGAGGTTCAGGAACCTTCAGGAATAATCGGAGGAGGCCCACGAGGACAGAAGATCCAAGGACAAACGGCTAGACTGGGGTAATAAACATCTTTTTCACCCATTAAAAGTCTTAAAGCCGCATCAATCAGTGCCTCGACCCCTGGAAAGAATATTTTCATAGACTGTGCTAAATCAATCAGGTGCCGGTCGTTGAAACTAAAATAAAACGGGACTGGAAAAAAAAATAGACATGGTAGTGTACACAGATACAGAAAGGGAGTTGACAACCAAAACATTGGGTGTAAGGCTGCGTTTATGGTGGACATGAGTCCCAAAATAGATTCAGGACCTTCAAATGGTGGAGAACTACTTCCTGCAACGTCCAAGTGAGGTAGTGCAGGACCGATCTCTATTGAAGATATATTGGGAGATTTTGGATCTTTCATTTGTAGACAATTTAGACCATGTGAAATCTGAAGAAAAATTGAATCAAAGTATGATATCCCCAGAGGACAGTGGTCCCTTGATAATATCAAGAGGGCATGGGGAAAATACACACGATTGCATGGTGCAGAAAGTGCAAAATGGTCCCTGGCAATTATGGGACAAATATGCAGACAGCAAGAAATAACTATTAAAAATAAAAGTGATCATTAGCTTAAGTCCATTAAAGATCAACTGATTGCAGTTGTTGAGGAATTACGAGATGCAAAATCCAAACTTAAGCATTATGATGAAATTAGAACAGGATTGGAAAACAAATCCTTTAAAGTCCAGCAACTATCTTTTCAAATTGAAGAATTGCAACATAAAGTTCTTGAAATTAGGTCAAAATACCAACAGTTGCCATCAAAAAATGAGCGAATTGAAATTGAAAATTGCAAGTTAATCGAAGAAAGGTGTGTTTTAGAAGGAGAAATGAACAATTTAAAAGGACACTGCAAAATCCTGATTGACAGTCTTGCAGCTCATAATTTAAACCAAAGCACAGCTCAGATTCAACAAGCAGCTGAACAAACAGTTCAAATTCAGCAAGCAGCCCCAGTGGCACAATTGGCAATAGCACAGCCGAGATCAAGTGTCAGGACTAAATTAAAATCTAAAATTCATTTGCCAGTTGAATCAGATGAAGATAGTGATGCAACATGTTTTCCTACAATGCAAAATACTAAATTAATTTGACTAGCCCCTTTGAAATGCAAACGGATTAGAGTTGGAAGCAAGAAAGTAGAAGAGGAAGGTGAAACTGTCACTAAAAACATATTTGACCACCATTGGATTCATGAACCAGCAGACCCTGAAAAACTGACAATTGGTCCAAAGATCTTCAACACCCTTCAACTTCACAGATTACAATCCGTTTATCATCTCCACCCATTTGATGGAGTACAAATTCTGACTGTTGTAGTAGGCATTCGTGCCAGTGCAACTCTTGGACTAGAGGTAGAAATTGCCCTCGGAGAGGATTTGCAAAATTTAGAAGCTGGTTGGCTGGCGATCAAAAATTGGCTATTAAAATTTCGCCCCTCGAGAATTGATTGGTCTAAGATCACATCTTGCATTCAAAATATAATGAAGATGTACAGGATTTTGAAGAAAGATTTTTACATACTTGGATAGAACACTCCGGAATGACACTCGGACATGAAACTGACACATGGGACACAAGCACTTTAAGTCCATTTAAAACGGCTTTTCTAGCCGGTGTTAAACCTGAAGTTTCTGCTGCCTTGAATTTGGTTTTACCGGCTTGGGCCACAGCTGGTACATATCGGGACATAGTTGACCGATGCATTCAGATAGATCGTGATTTGCACAACCAGGCAATCTTAAACACTGCAGCTGCTCAAATGCAGCCCATGGTACCTTTTGCTCAAGTTCAGCCGATGTTACCCATTGCTCAATTTCAGCCTGTGTTATCTGCTGCTCCAGCAGCGACTGTTGCTCTACCCACTGCTCCAACGGCGGCTGCTGCAGCACCTACAGGAATATCAGCAATAACTAATTTCACCACAAGTGTCAGGGTAAACATGTACCCTTGCTCCATTAAAATCAGGTCAAAAAATACCACAATGTATTTTCTGCGGTAGAGTCGGACACTGGATGACTACATGCTATCAAACAACGGATGGATTCGCGAGATGATAATGAAGTAGACAATGTTCACTACAATACGTTTCCACCTCGTGGTCAATCACGTAACGCACACAAACAAGATGCACCCAGACTTGCGTACAGGGATTCTAGACCCTCCCAGCTGTTTCCATGTAGGGGGAGCCTTACCCACGTAGGGACATACACGATGACGACAATGCTGTGAATGAAATGTTAAACAACTGTCCTCCAGTTCAAAGACATTCTCTGTATGATAATTCAAAAAACTACTCGACCCCACTCTTGATGATTCTCTCCATTTTTCTCTACATGCACTCGTGGAACAGAAAAATTATGGACTATATATTTCACTAAGAGTGGGAGGTATTCATATCGATTTATTATTTGATACTGGAGCTGAACTTACCTGTGTTACTGAACAGAATGCTGCTTTCTTTCCCCTAACTGCAGAAAAATTGAAGCTTTTGCTGCAGGAGGAGATTCTATTACTCTTCGGAAGACTAAACCACTGATTTTAGAATTTGGACCACATCAACTGATGACATCAATATGGGTAGGTCCAGTAACACAAGCACTTCTAGGTATGGACATCTTATCACAACTAAATTCTTCACTCAATTTCAATAATGGAAAAATCACCTGGTCCATTAGACACATCAAAAAAATGAAATACAAAATCATCCAATTTGGGCAATTGACAAAAATTATTGTGGTCTTTTGAAAATGGAACCAGTCACTTTTATGGGATCTGCTCCATCTTATACCAAACAATACCCTATTAATAGAACTTCAATTCAAGGCTTTCTACCTATAATAAAACAACTTGAAGAAAGGGGTATTTTAGTGTGCATTCACAGTTCATCAAACAGGCCTGTAAAAAAGGCTAATGGCACATGGCGCCTTACTATTGACTACAGAAAAGCAAATCAATTCATTGTGAGAAAAGCTCCTTTAGTGGCAGATCCATCTACTATTTTTAACTCTTTAACTCCTGACCTTCAATGGTTTTCAGTCATTGATATGGCAAATGGCTTCTGGTCAGTACCACTAGCTAAGCAAGTACAACCATGGTTTGCTTTTACAGTTAATCAGCAACAGTACACATGGACTAGACTACCGCAAGGTTTTCACAATAGCCCATCTATCTACCACATGGCTCTGCAGAATCATCTCAGGGAACTGCCTGATCTGCCTTCCACCATTATCCTGTATGTAGGTGATGTTCTGATAGCCTCCATCAATAAAGATGATCATGAGAAAGATCTACGGGTGGTTTTGGACCACCTCAGTACTAATGGTCACAAACTTAGCTTTACCAAAGTACAAATTGCCCATCAAGAAGTTGTTTACTTGAGTCAGAAAATTTCCAAAGGCAAAAGGGAACTTATTCAGGATAGAACAGCTGCCATCAAAGCAGCTAAAGAACCCTCAACTGTACAGGAAGTCAGATCTTTCTTGGGACTCTGTAATTTTAACAGAAATTGGATTGATTCTTATACTCAGTTATGCCAGCCATTGAATGATCTTTTAAAAAGAAACAGAAAATCAAAAGATCGAGTTAAACTCAATTCTGAACAAAAACAATCATTTCTGAATTTGAAAAAGATCCCGTGTTCAGCACCAGCCTGAGGTATTCCAAACAACGGAAAACCTTTTACCATGTTTGTTCATGAAAGAGATGGTTACATTACTGCAGTACTAGCTCAGGAACATGGTGATCAGTTAAGACCGGTTGGATACTAAACTTGACAATGTGGCACTAGCATTTGGCAGTTGTTTACGAGCCATGGAAGCCACATGTCGAGCTGTAATGGCAACATCGGGGCTTGTCCTGAACTAAAAGTTAACCATTAAATGTGCACACTCAGTCCATTCTCTATTATCCACGAACAGTGTCACAAGTTACATGAGCTAGATGGACAGCAGTTCTGGAAGCTCCCAACCTACATTTATGCAAAGCCAGTCCTGTAAATCTTTGCTCCTGCTTCCCGAGGAACAAAAGGGAGGGGAGAGAGAAGGGCATGACTGTGTGAAAATAATCGAGGAAATGGAAGAAATATGCTTAGTAGAAGAAGAGCCACTGCAGAACCTAGATTTAATCCTGTTCACTGATGGTTCCTCTTTTATTGACAAGGGTATCAGAAAAGCTGGGTGGGTAGTCACAAGCCCACACAAAGTATTAGCTAAAGGAAGTTTGAACCCAGGTACATCAGCTCAGCAGGCCGAATTAAAAGCACTAACAGAAGCATGCCATATGGCAAGAGATAGAACTGCTAACATCTATACTGACTCCAGATATGGTTCTGGAGTAGCATATGATTTTGGCCATCTGGGGAGAAAAAGAGGATTTTTCACAACAGCGGGTACACCTATGCGAAATGCAAAGGAAGTACGAGATCTTCTAGAAGCTATGACCTTGCCCAAAGAAGTATCAGTTCTAAAATGTAAAGCCCCTACTCATGAGGACACTATGGAAGCAAGAGGAAATGCTCTTACGGACCAAGCAGCAAGGGAAGCTGCCTCCCTTTGTGCCTTTCAATGGCATCAAGAACTCAGTCACATTTACAAATTGGGAGTAACCACCTTATTACATGATTTATGTGAAATGCAGGATGTTTGTACAATGGAAGAAAAATGGAAATGGTTAGAATCATGTATTCAACCATATGATGATGAAATTTGGAGAGAAGTTCAAACTTGTAAACCCCAGAACAAACCGTTATCTTATTCTGAGACCGACCACAAAATGCTGCTGGCCCCGATCCAAAAGCCTCTCATGGCAGTTTTAATAGACTGTGAGATTTTTAAACAAGAAAAGCCTGTTCAGTTAAGCGACGAGCCTAATGGCAAACAAAGTGTAATACAACTTAGCCCATTAGGCACCAAACAGCTTGGAGTTGTTTTTGTCACTGGTTTAAAACCAGAACTGTCTGCAGCTTTAAACTTGATCCTACCCTGACCTCAGTCCGAAACCTAAACTGCTAACAAAGACACGTTAATCGTTGCTTCTCCTCCTCCATTAATGACAAATCCAGCCCTTACACTCACTTAAAAAAATAAATCCAGAAGATTCCTTTCTCGTGTTGAAGACGACTATTTTGCGAAGACGACCATTTAGCGCAGGGGTGGGCAAACTACGGCCCGCGGCCAAAGGTCTTTATGCGGCCCACCAAGTCATTAAAAAAAAAATTAAAAATTTTTTTTTTTAAAAAAAGGTTAATGGGGGGGGGGGGGGAGCTGTTGGGTTACTTACTGGTATAGGGTGGATACGTTGACTTGAGTAGGGTGATCATTGCTCGGCACAACATCGAGGGGCGAAGGGCCTGTTCTGTGCTGTACTGTTCTATGTTCTATATGAGGCGCCCAGAATCATAACCGGGTGAAGTAATTATTTTACTTAATATACTATGCGGCCCTTTAAAATTGTGAATTTCTGAATGTGGCCCTTGCATGCAAAAGTTTGCCCACCCCTGATTTAGCGAGTTTCCGATTTCAGGATTACACACTGGACTCTTACGATGAAGGCCCGCCTCCTGGCTACAGGGATATGGGATAAGTCACGTATCGCTAAAAAGTTACCAGGAACTGTCAACTTGAGAAAACTGTCATTATTTTGAATGTTGCTTTATTAATTTTAAGAAATTAAGGGCAGCACGGTGGCCTAGTGGTTAGCACAACTGCCTCACAGCGCTGAGGTCCCAGGTTCGATCCCGGCTCTGGGTCACTGTCTGTGTGGAGTTTGCACATTCTCCCCGTGTCTGCGTGGGTTTCGCCTCCACAACCCAAAAATGTGCAGATTACGTGGATTGGCCTCACTAAAATTGCCTCTTAATTGGAAAAAATAATTGGGTAATCTAAATTTATAAAACAAAATTAAGAAATTAACATATCTTGTTAGTTGTGCCTCCTTTAACAGAATTGATGAATTCATCTGCAGAAAACCAAGATTCAGCGCAAGATTGGTTCAGTCATATATTCAATATGTTATTGTATTTGATATTTTAAAATAAATGTTTAAAATTAGCCTGGAAATTAAAACTTCAGACAATGAGGAAGTTGTTTTGTTAAAAACAAAACTCTGATTAAAAGCAAATCTATATTCCAAAAGAACACATCAGTCTAGAACATTTGATAACGGGAATTTGGCAGCAATCCAACTTTTACTCCCAGTCCATTTGAGTGACATATATGAAAAACGTTTAGAGATGCAAATGGCATCATTCCAATTTATCCACCCACTGTCCGCCCTTTTTGTCTCTGCAGGAAAATTAACCCTTTCAACAAGCTTTTGTGTATAATCCAGAAGATGTCAAAGACCTAGCAATTCACATCCAATACAAAGTTTTAAAAAAACTTGACCAACCCTTTGATTACACTTGTTGGGGTTGACTTTCCAATTGGTTGGGTAGCACAGGAATTAACATCATTTAGGGACTTTTCCTATTTTGCATATTTGGACTTATCATTTACTTACTAATGCTGCTGATCAGATACTTTAGCTAATGCATGCCTACCCATAGTGCCCCACCAATCCACATGGTTCATATTTATTCAAATACACCACTAGCCAATAACATCAAAATGGAAGGTTTTGCTGAAGTATTATTTACTGCATTATTATTCATTTATTAGTGAATTATTATTAATAATTTATTACTAAATCACATTATCAACTTTGATAATTTTACCATTATTACTAAAGCATATACTCAACATTTTACTGTATAATCATTTTATTTGTACACGGAAATTATTATTTGACTATATTAACATATTGTACAATTTATTAATACTAAATCAGTCGTATCAAATTTGATTAATTTATTAATTGTTATTCTTGAGAATTATAATGATTATTGCTGAAATGCCTGATGCGATGCTTAAAACTGCAATGACAATGAGTTAATCTTTGCGCTTTTACTTATCCTATCGCATTTATCTTATTGTGATAATATCTCACTTATCCTTTCAAACTATCAAAGGGCCGAATTGTAGAAGCCAGCTATTTTCTAGTGCACCTGATAATCTATGATGGGTAAAAGTGAGCATTAATACCCTAGAATTAAATACCATTTTTAAACTCAGTCATAGCAAAACACACATTCAGCACAATTCATTTTAAAACATACAGCTTACAAGATAGCATGCCATTGTTCAAACACAACTTTAAATACATAGTTTCTGATAAAGCATGTGCTTTAATGAATACATTTCTCCAAGGGCAAGGGGAAGCTCCATGACAACGAGGTGGCTAACAGCCAATACAGATAAGAATGTTTTCTATTAAATGAGTGACAACTAACCCTCGAATCAAATTTATTTGATGTTAACCTAAACCAATTAGGATTACATTAGGGTTTAATTAGATGGCTAAAGACAGATATGATGCAGTATAACTGTGAAGTTTTGTTCGGCCATTTTTAGCTGGATTACTCTCTCTCTCTTTCCGGACTCAATCTATTCTTTGACTTAACTATTCGCTGTCTTTCATATTTCACTTGACTTGACTTTTGAAATTATTGCCAGCTGTTTGCCTAAGCAAGAAAATCATTTATGTGATTCTTTGAAAGTTTCAATTGTCTACAAGTTGCCTTTTAAATGACTCTCAATTGTAATCAATAGAAGACAAATTAAACGATTCTTATTTGCACCTGAGAAGTTTTAACTTAAATTTCTACCGAGTTCTAATAATCGCAAAGTGCTGCTAAAACCGCATGGTAGATCTATCAATGTTCTGTATATTCTGTGTAATTTGCAGACAGGAAATCTGACACCAGGACCTGACTATCATCAGCCTTTGAATGTGGAAGGAGAATGTTTGTTCTGTCTGTGGGAAGGGATCTTAAACATTAGTGTGAATGGAAAAGCACCGAGATGCATACAGACCAAGTGAGAGTGTCCCAGTGAACTGACTGTGGAAAGAGCTTTAACCAGTTACACAGCCTGAAACAAACATTGCACCGTTTACAGTGGGGAGACACCATGCAGGTGATCTGTGTGTAAACAAGAATCAAGGTGATCATCCAAACTGGAGAGACACCTGCAGCATGGATAAACCGTGGAAATGTAGGGACTGTGGGAAGGTATTCAGTTATCCATTCACACTGCAAATTCATCAACACAATCACACTGGCGAAAGACAGTTCACCTGCTCTGTATGTGGGAAGGGATTCACTAATTCATCTGATTTTCTGACACACCAGCGAGTTCACATAGGGGAGAGACCATTTATCTGCTCTGAGTGTGTTTGGAGTGTGGAGCATGCTCCTCCAGATCGCATATCACACCTGTTGATACACAAGCGACTTCACACTGGGGAAAGACCGTAGACCTGGTCTATTTGTGGGAAAGGTTTCACAAATTCATCTGATCTTCGGACACACAGGCAAGCTCACACTGGAGAGAGGCCATTCACCTGTTCCATCTGTGGTAAAAAAAATTCATTCAGTCATCACTCCTCACTACACACTTCATACCAACTTAGGCTTACATTAATATTATAATGAAGTTACTTTGAAAAACCCCGAGCCGCCACATTCCAGAGCCTGTTCGGGTGCACAGATGAAGAATTCAGAAATGCAAAATTACCTAACAGCACATCTTTCAGGACTTGTGGGAGAAAACTGGAGCTCCCGGAGGAAATCCACGCAGATACGGGAGCACCTGCAGACTCCACACAGACAGTGCTGCAAGTGGGAATCAAACCTGGGACCCTGACATTGTGAAGCAACAGTGCTAACCACTGGGCTATCCTCCAGTTGCCGGGTAGATGTCAGTGTTCTAGCTGTACTAGAACAGCTTGGCTAGGAGTATGGTACAAGTCTTTAATACTATTGCCAGAATAATAGGTGGAATTCTCCCCCCCTCCCCCCACGCAGGGTGGGGGAATCGCGGGGGTGCCACGTGAGTCCCACCCCGGCACCCGCACATGATTCTCCCAGCCCCCTAAACCGGCGTGGCGCGATTTACGGCTGGCTGCTGGGAGAATCGCAGCTCGCCGTTTGTAATGAGCAAGCGGCGATTTGTTGGGCCGAGCGGCAGGCCCAATATGACGGGTTCCCACTGGCGCTGTCCACACCTGTTTGCTGCCGGCGGGAACAGTGGGGGGAGATGCAGCACCGGGGGTGGGCTCAAAAGGGGTCTGGCCCGCGATCGGTGCCCACCGATCGGCGGGCCGGCCCCTCTGAAGGAGGACCTCCTTTCCTCCCCCACCCCGCAATATCAATCCGACATTTCTTGCGGGTCACCCGAGGGGAGGACGGCAACCGCGCATGCATGGGTTGGCGCTGGCCAACCTGCGCATGCGCGGGTGACGGCTGCATAATTTATGCGGCGCCGCTTTTACACTGCACCAATGACCGGCCTGTGTAAATGATGCGGCGGCGCTCCGAGCCCCCCGGGGGTGGGAGAATAGGGGGCGAGAAGCGGCCTCCGATGTCGGAGTGAAACACTCTGGTTTTCACTCCGCCGTTGGGACTTAGTTTCCCGATGGGAGAATCTCGCCCAATGTCTTTGCAGTATTCACTGCCTTCAGCCATTTATTGATATCACGTGATGTGAATAAAATTGGCTGAAGACTGGCATCTGTGATGTTGGGGACCTCTGGAGGAGACCAAGCTGGGTCACCCACTCGACACTTCTGGTTGAAGATTATTGTGAATATTTCAGCCTTGTCTTTTGCACAAATGTGCTGAGCTCCTCCATCATGGAGGATGGGGATATTGTGAAGCCCCCTCCTCCAGTGAGTTGTTTAATTTCACCACAATTCACGATTGGATATGGCAGGACTGCAGATCTTAGTTCTGATATGTTGGAAAGACCTTCTCCATTCACCTTTTTCCCTGATGAAGGAGTTGCGCTCTGAAAGATGGTGATTCGAAACTAAACTGTTGGACTTTAACCTGGTGTTGTAAGACTTCTTACTGTGCCCACCCCAGTACAATGCCGGCATCTTCACATCCTGTTCACATCCTGGGGCTGTTTAGCACAGGGCTAAATCGCTGGCTTTGAAAGCAGGCCAGCAGCATGGTTCGATTCCCGTACTAGCCTTCCTGAACAGGCGCCAGAATGTGGCGACTCGGGGCTTTTCACAGTAACTTCATTTGAAGCCTACTCGTGACAATAAGCGATTTTCATTTCATTTCATTTCCTGATATATCAGATAGATATTGTTCTGACAGTGCCACCTGGTGTAAATAATTTGATTGAATATCCAAAGATTGGATTGGATTTTGTTTATTGTCATGTGTACCAAGGTACAGTGAAAAGTATTTTTCTGCGAGCTGCTCAACAGATGATTAAGTACATGAAAAGAAAAGGAAGTAAAAGAAAATACATAATAGGGCAACACAAGGTACACAATGTAACTACATAAACACCGGCATCGGGTAAAAGCTGGTAGGAGTTAATGTGGACATGCCGAATTTCCATAGTTTCGGGAGGAAGTATAGGCGCTGTTGTGATTTCTAGGTGGTAGCGTCTACGTGGGCAGACCAGGACAGATTTTTGGAGATGTGTACCCTAGGAATTTGGAACTGCTAACCATCTCCACCTCGGCCCGTTGATGCTGACAGGGGTGTGTACAGTACTTTGCTTCCTAATGTCAATGACCAGCTCTTTCGTTTTGCTGGCATTGAGGGAGAGATTGTTGCAGCTGCACCACTCCTCTAGACTCTCGATCTCCCTTCTGTACTCATCGTCATTTGAGATCCGGCCCACTATGGTCGTATCATCAGCAAGCACAGGGGTGAAGGGCCAAATTATTTCCATCGATAATGGAATGAACAGTCAATATCAGGGAATAGAGAGAAAAAGAGAGGGGAATAGAGAGAAAAAGAGAGGGAAAGCAATGATTCCGAGACAGAACCCAGTCCAAATAGAATCCGGGGAGCTGAAAACAAGGTTGGAAATGCTTAAAAATCTCTCCTTATTCCCAGAAATGAAATATAAGAGAGTACCGGGACGGAACGGTGGTGCAGTAGTTAGTACTGCTGCCTCATGGTTCCCAGATCCTGGGTTCAATCCTGGCCCCGGGTCACATTCTCCCAGTGTCTGCATGGGTCTTACCCCCACATCCCAAGAATATATGTAGGTTAACTCGATTGGCCACGTTAAGTTGCCCTTTAATTGGAAAAATGTATATAGCGAGCACCTATTCACAAAAATGGGTGTGATTTTTTTTGAAAAGCAATTGATCTCAATTGGGTAACAAATTTATTTTCACTGCAGTGTCACGGTTCAATGGCGCTGTAATTACCCAGTATTCCCTTTGTATGTGCAAGTGCCCTATTCACTCCACAGGAGCCAACCGCGCAGGCGCAATGCTGGGCTGTATGTGGAGCATGCGCAGTGTCACTTTTCTCGGGGTCCTGTGCGTGCGGGAGATGCTTTTCTGAACGGGTGAGAGTCGGTGGGCCGGAGGGAGGAATGGAGCCGGGAGTGGGGGTGGGGAGGGAGCCGATGCTTCATAAACACCCAGTGCCGGTCTCACAACCTCAATAGGAACTGGAGGCCCCGGGTTTGTAACACCCAGGCTTTTCCCCAGGGGCAGGCCCAGGTGGCCGGCCGCCACCTTGGACCAGTGGGGTGAAGCGCATGCGCCGTTATGTGACGCAATAGTGTGGGCGGGGCCTCAGGGTTCCGGTTACCAGGGGAGAGTCTCCTTTGCGACCTTTCTGTTCTCAGAGCTGGATTCAGGTGGACGCAGAGGCGACACTGACTCAGATGGTGATGGACATCCTGGTGCATCCTCAGCCACCGAGAGTAATTATGCAACATGTCGAGGATTTGAAAGCGAGAAACATGCCCCAATTTGATGCATTTTTGTTATGAGGCATCGAGGTGTCGCTCAATTCTCAGCAACATTTGTCACTGAGCCACACAGTGGAATATCAGAGCAGGTGGACAAAAGCTTGTCTGCAAGGTAGGTTTTAAGGAGATTCTGAAAATAGGAAAGTGAAGGAGTGAGCAGGAGAGGTTTAAGGAAGAATTTCCACAGCTTGGCGCTCAGGCAACTGAAAAAACAGGCACCAGTAATAGTGATTAATATTGCAAATGCTAAGTCCAGCATTGTGGCGCAGTGGGTTAGCCC
Source organism: Scyliorhinus canicula (assembly GCF_902713615.1). Taxonomy (NCBI): domain Eukaryota; kingdom Metazoa; phylum Chordata; class Chondrichthyes; order Carcharhiniformes; family Scyliorhinidae; genus Scyliorhinus; species Scyliorhinus canicula. Next base: position 499,839 of record NW_024056016.1, read on the forward strand.
TGCGCCGAGGTCCCAGGTTCGATCCCGGCTCTGGGTCACTGTCTGTGTAGAACTTGCACATTCTCCCCGTTTTTGAATGGGTTTCGCCCCCACAACTGTGGGGCCTCACGGTAGCATGGTGGTTAGCATCAATGCTTCACGGTAGCATGGTGGTTAGCATCAATGCTTCACAGCTCCAGGGTCCCAGGTTCGATTCCCGGCTGGGTCACTGTCTGTGTGGAGTCTGCACGTCCTCCCCGTGTGTGCGTGGGTTTCCTCCGGGTGCTCCGGTTTCCTCCCACAGTCCAAAGATGTGCGGGTTAGGTGGATTGGCCATGCTAAATTGCCCTTATTGTCCAAAAAGGTTAGGAGGGGTTATTGGGTTACGGGGATAGGGTAGAAATGAGGGCTTAGGTGGGTCAGTGCAGACTCGATGGGCTGAATGGCCTCCTTCTGCACTCTATGTTCATGTCGGCCAGACCAGGTAAGGACGGCAGATTTTCTTTTCAGTTCATTCTCGGGATGTGGGAGTCGCTGGCTGGGCCAGCATTCACTGCCCATCCCTAATTGCCCTTGAACTGAGGGCATGTCAGAGCATTTTAAGGGTCAACCAGCTGACTGGATCTGGAATCACATGAAGGCCAGACCAGGTAAGGATAGAAGATTTCCTTCACTGAAGGACATGAGTGAACCAGATGGGTCATTATAACAATCAACAATTGGCTGAGCCAGCCACTCAGTTTAAGGGAAATTAGGGATGGGCAATAAATGTTGGCCCAGCCAGTGACTCCCACAAATCATAAAATAGAACCCTGGAGTCTCCAGTCAGTCAATCCGGGAGAGTTGGCATCCGGTCCAGGCTTGCAGCGCATGCCATTATGGTCATCAGTAGACTTCCAATGAATTAAAATTTTACCTTCGGCCTTGGTGAGATTCATGCATTGGTCTCTAAAATCATTAGAACAGTAAAAAAGATTTTTGGGTCTCTGAAAAAATAGTTGGCCCCTCGAGCCTGCTCCTTACACACAAACTAGGAGTCGGCCCCTCGAGCCTGCTCCTTACACTCAAACTAGGAGTCGGCCCCTCGAGCCTGCTCCTTACACACAAACTAGGAGTCGGCCCCTCGAGCCTGCTCCTTACACACAAACTAGGAGTCGGCCCCTCGAGTCTGCTCCTTACATACAAACTAGGAGTCGGCCCCTCGAGTCTGCTCCTTACACACAAACTAGGAGTCAGCCCCTCGAGTCTGCTCCTTACACACAAACTAGGAGTCGGCCCCTCGAGTCTGCTCCTTACACACAAACTAGGAGTCGCCCCTCGAGCCTGCTCCTTACATACAGACTAGGAGTCGGCCCCTCGAGCCTGCTCCTTGCATCCAAACTAGGAGTCGGCCCCTCGAGTCTGCTCCTTACACACAAACTAGGAGTCGGCCCCTCGAGCCTGCTCCTTATACACAAACTAGGAGTCGGCCCCTCGAGCCTGCCCCTTACATACAAACTAGGAGTCGGCCCCTCGAGTCTGCTCCTTACATACAAACTAGGAGTCGGCCCCTCGAGTCTGCACCTTACATACAAACTAGGAGTCGGCCCCTCGAGCCTGCTCCTTACATACAAACTAGGAGTCGGCCCCTCGAGCCTGCTCCTTACATACAAACTAGGAGTCGGCCCCTCGAGTCTGCTCCTTACACACAAACTAGGAGTCGGCCCCTCGAGCCTCCTTACACACAAACTAGGAGTCGGTCCCTCGAGCCTGCTCCTTACATACAAACTAGGAGTCGGTCCCTCGAGCCTGCTCCTTAAACACAAACTAGGAGTCGGCCCCTTGAGCCTGCTCCTTACATACAGACTAGGAGTCGGCCCCTCGAGCCTGCCCCTTACACACAAACTAGGAGTCGGTCCCTCGAGCCTGCTCCTTACATACAAACTAGGAGTCGGCCCCTCGAGCCTGCTCCATCAATCAAAAATTGTAACCTCAACTCCACATTCCTGCCGACACCGATAACCTTTCACCCTCTTGCTTATCATGAGTCTATCCATCACTGCCTTAAAAATATTCAAAGACGGGGCAGCACGGTGGTGCAGTGGTTAGCACTGCTGCCTCACTGCGCCGAGGTTCAAGGTTCGATTAAGGCTCTGGGTCTCTGTCTGTGTGGAGTTTGCACATTCTCCCTGTGGTTGTGTAGGTTTCGCCCCCCACAACCCAAAGATGTACAGAGTAGGCGGGTTGGTGACGCTAAATTGCCCCTTAATTATTAATAAATGAATTGGGCACTTCAAATTTATTTTAAAAAAATATTTAAGGACTCTGCTTCCACTGCATTTTAAGGACGGAAGTTCCAAAGTCATAGAATCCCGACAGTGCAGAAGGAGCCCATTCGGCCCATCAGGTCTGCACCAACCCTCTGAAAGAGCACCCCACCCATGCCCACTCCATCTTCATAACCCCACCCAACACCCACGTCCTTGGAGACGAAGGGGCAATTTAGAAAGGCCAAATCCATCTAACCTGGCTAATCCATCTAACCTGGCCAATCCACCTACCCTGGCCAATCCACCTACCCTGGCCAATCCACCTACCCTGGCCAATCCACCTACCCTGGCCAATCCACCTAACCTGGCCAATCCACCTAACCTGGCCAATCCACCTAACCTGGCCAATCCACCTAACCTGGCCAATCCACCTAACCTGGCTAATCCACCTAACCTGGCCAATCCACCTAACCTGGCTAATCCACCTAACCCGGCCAATCCACCTAACCTGGCTAATCCACCTAACCTGGCCAATCCACCTAACCCGGCCAATCCACCTAACCTGGCTAATCCATCTAACCTGGCCAATCCACCTAACCTGGCTAATCCATCTAACCTGGCCAATCCACCTAACCTGGCCAATCCACCTAACCTGGCTAATCCACCTAACCCGGCCAATCCACCTTAACCGGCCAATCCACCTAACCTGGCCAATCCACCTAACCTGGCTAATCCATCTAACCTGGCCAATCCACCTAACCCGGCTAATCCACCTAACCCGGCCAAATCCATCTAACCCGGCCAATCCACCTAACCCGGCCAAATCCATCTAACCCGGCCAATCCACCTAACCCGGCCAATCCACCTAACCCGGCCAATCCACCTAACCCGGCCAATCCACCTAACCCGGCCAATCCACCTAACCCGGCCAATCCACCTAACCTGGCTAATCCACCTAACCTGGCCAATCCACCTAACCTGCACATCTTTGAACTCTGTGAGGAATCCGGAGCACCCGGAGGAAACTCACACAGACACAGGGAGAACGTGCAAACTCCACACAGTCACCCAGGGCCGGAATTGAACCTGGGTCCCTGGTGCTGTGAGGCAGCAGTGCTAACCACTGTGCCACCTCCTGTCTTACAACCCTCAAGAGAAAAAAATACCTTCATCTCCATCTGAAATGGGTGACCCCTTATTTTGCAACAGTGACGCCTTGTTCTAGATTCTCCCACAAGAGGAAACATCCTCTCCACATCCACCCTGTCAAGACCCCTCAGGACCTTATATCGTTCAATCCAGGTTTTACCCAAAACTTTAAATCTGTGTCCCGACTGCTTGTACGATCAGTGAATGGAAACAGAGTTTCTCTGTCCACCTGATGGAAATCTGGCATAATCTTGTGTCCCTGAATCAAATCTCCCCTCAGCCTCCTTTGCTGGAACCATTCTGGTAAATCTCCTCTGCACCTTCTCCAAGAACCTTCACATCCTTCCTGAAGAGTGGTGACCAGAGCTTTATAAAGATTCATAGAATAGAATTGGAGCCATAGAATTCCTACAGTGCAGAAGGAGGCCATTCAGCCCATCAAGTCTGCAGTGATTCTCTGAAAGGGCACCCTGCCTAGGCCCACACTCCTACCCTGTCCCTGTAACCCCATAGCCCCACCTAACCTGCACATCCCTGGACACTAAGGGGCAATTTATCAAGGTCAATCCACCTAACTTTCCCTTCTTTGGACTGTTAGAGGAAACCTGAGCACCGGGTGGAAACCCACGCAGACATGGGGAGAAAGTGCAAACTCCACACACACAGTCACCAAGGCCGGAATTGAACCCAGGTCCCTAGCGCTGTGAGGCAGCAGTGCTAATAGTCGTGCCACCAGAAGCATAGTTTTGGGATCAATATTACTGTTTATGAATAAAAGCAAATTACTGCGGATGCTGGAATCTGAAGCCAAAGAGAAAATGCTGGAACATCTCAGCAGGTCTGGCAGCATCTGTAGGGAGAGAAAAGAGCTAACAAAGGACCATCTGGACTCAACATGAGATCTTTTCTCTCCCTACAGATGCTGCCAGACGTGCTGAGATGTTCCAGCATTATCTCTTCGGTTAATGTTTATGAAGCTCAAGATCGAATTTGCTTTGCCATCTATTCTCTTTAATATGACTTGTAGATGTACAAAATCTCTCTTCGCCTCTTTCTCTCTTCTCCCAAAGAGGCCAGTTGGGTTTTTATAACAATCCAGCAGTTTTCATGGTCACTTTTTCCCAGTGCCGGCCCCACAAATGACCAGATTCATTCAGCTCAATTTCACAACCTGCCTTTGTGTTTTTGTGGGTTCTCTCTCACTCCCTATTTTCTGTTTTCAATCAGTTTCACAGGGTGTTCGAAGGGGAGGCTTCAAAGTCCGGAAACTCAAACCAAGCATCACATCAGGATCTGACAGAGCCCTCAATTTATCATATCCTGAATATCAGCGGGTTTTGAACATGGAAGGAAAAAGCATCGTTCACAGTGGGGAGAAACCGTACACGTCATCAGGCCCCATGAGACAGAAATGCAGCCGCACTGAGGAGAAACCGTGGAAATGTGGGGACTGTGGGAAAGGATTCACTTACCCATCCAACCTGGAAACTCATCGACGCAGTCACACTGGGGAGAGACCATTCACCTGCTCCACATGTGGGAAGGGATTTGCTCAGTCATCCGCCCTGCTGAGTCACCAGCGAGTTCACACTGGGGAGAGACCGTTCACCTGCTCCACGTGTGGGAATGGATTCACTGAGTCATCCACACTGCGGAAACACCAGTGTGTTCACACTGGGGAGAGACCATTCACCTGCTCCACGTGTGGGAAGGGATTCACTCAGTCATCCAACCTGCTGAGTCACCAGCGAGTTCACACTGGGGAGAGACCGTTCACCTGCTCCACCTGTGGGAAGGGATTCACTGAGTCATCCACACTGCGGAAACACCAGCGTGTTCACACTGGGGAGAGACCGTTCACCTGCACCGAGTGTGGGAAGGGATTCACTCGGTCATCCCACCTGCTGAGTCACCAGCGAGTTCACACTGATGAGAGACCGTTTCAATGTCCAGACTGTGGGAAGAGCTATAAAAGTTCTGGGGAATTGATGTGTCATCAACGTGTTCACACAGACGAGAGACCGTTCAGGTGCTCTCACTGCGGGACTGGGTTCAGACAATCCTCTTACCTCACTGCACATCAACGAATTCACACCGGGGAGAGGCCATTCACCTGCCCCAAGTGTGGGAAGGGATTCACTCAGTTATCCCACCTGCTGAGACACCAACGAGGCCATAAGTAACCACAGTGATTGGATTTTGCTGTAACTCACATTCAGGACTGAACCATGTTCATTTGGGTCTCTTTCTGCTGATGACAAACTCCAGCATTTACAGGGGCTAATATTCTGGCTAAAAGTCAAATAAATTAGAATTATGTTAAATACGCAGTGTTGAAATTTTTTAATATCTCTGACACAAGTTAGTTCCTTTTGAAGTACTCTCGCTCTCCCCTGTCTCTTCCATCCTCACCTCCAACAAGAAGTGTGAGGAGTTTGTGGAGCTTCATTGTGACTGAGATTGAGTCAATCCGATGAGCTGCCTCTGCTGCTTCCCTCCCTTCCACGAGCCCACCAGACCAAACTGTCTCTAAATTTCATCCTTTTGAATTCTGGTGGCGGCCATGGAGTAGGAGGTCGCGCATTTGGGAGCTCCCGCTCGTGATGGACCTTTTGAACCTTTCTCCCGATTATTTTCGGAATTCTATTAGAAACATCGGTGGAGAGTGAGACAGTGAGGAGAAATCCCCCACCAGTATGTGGAGCCGTGGACCAGAAATGGTCGTCTAAGAAGAATTAGTTGAGCAGCGAAGCTGACTGTAGAACCTGCAGCACGGGAAAGCATGGCAGAGGCGCAGGATCCCGGTTTGGTGGCACAGTGGTCAATGTTACTGCGGGTGGAGTTCATTCAGGAGCTTCGCCAAGCAAATGAAGGCAACCTAATTAAGGCAAGGATTGATTGGGTGGAACAGGGGCTGGAAGCCCATGGACCGGCGATCCAGAAGGTGGCCGAGCACGAGGACTATTTAACCGCTTTGGAGGTGGAGGTGGGGCTGATGAGGGACCACCAGAAAAAGTTGCAGGAGGACCTGGAGAACTGGTCCCAGAGACAGAACCTGAGGATTGTCGGCCTCCTGGAGGGCAGTGAAGGGTCGGACGCAAGGGCATGTGTGACAAATATACTGGAAAAGCTGATGGGAGATGGAGCGTTTTCTCGACCCTTGGACGTAGATAGAGCGCTTGGGAGTAAGCCGCGAGCGATATGAACCTCAGAGGGTGATCCGGGTGCGAATGCACCGGTTCCTGGATAAGGAGCGGATTTTGCGGTGGGCAAAGCAGACACTGAGCTGCAAGTGGGAGAACTGTGAGCTGCGCATCTACCAGGACCTGGGCGTGAAACTGGCCAAAAGACCAGCTGGATTCAATAGGGTAAAATCGGTCCTCTTCAAGCAGGGGGTGAAGTTTGGGTTGTTATACCCAATGCGTCTGTGGGTCACGTTTGAGGGCCAAGAACTTTACCTTGAATCGCCGGACAAAGCGATGGACTTTATCAAAGACAAAAGGCTGGCAGGTGTTTGAGGGCATTGAACCTTGGGGGAGGGTATTGCGGTATCGATTCTGTTAAAGTTTCCTTAGTTTTGATCTGTACATGCAGTGCTCTCTGTGTAACAGTTTTTTAGGCCGTTGCTTAGATTTGTAAGTTAACTTTATTTCAGTAGGTAGATGGTGGAGGGATGTCTGGCGCCATGGGTGGGTTACCAGGCTAGGTGGGCTAAATCATGGAAGTGCAGTGGGGAAGGGGGTAGTGAGCAGGTGGTAAGTTTGTTAAGGGGGGTTGGGATTCTTCTGCTGCTAATAGTGGGGCGGAGGGGGAAGAGGGAGCTGCTCTGCTGACAGAGGAGAAACTATTGCTGAGAGACAAAAGGGGAGGTCGAGGACAGTGGCTGCCCGAAGGCGGGCCAATGGAGGTGAGGGACGCGAGCTGGAGGCTGGCCTAAGAAGGGTGATCAGCACATGGAACGTTAGAGGGCTGAATGGGCTGGTTAAGAGGGCTCACATGTTCACACATTTGAAGGGATTGAAGGCATACCCATAAGACCATAAGACACAGGAGTGGAAATAAGGCCATTCGGCCCATCGAGTCCACTCCGCCATTCAATCATGGCTGATGGGCATTTCAACTCCACCTACCAGCATTCTCCCCGTAGCCCTTAATTCCTCGCGACATCAAGCATTTATCTATCTCTGCCTTGAAGCCATTTAGCTTCCCGGCCTCCACTGCACTCCGCGGCAATGAATTCCACAAGCCCACCACTCTCTGGCTGAAGAAATGTCTCCGCATTTCTGTTCTGAATTTACTTGGCAATGTTACAGGAGACACACCTGAGAGCAATAGATCAGACCAGATTGAGGAAGAAATGGGTTGGCCAAGTATTTCATTCAGTGCTGGACTCTTAAGACTAGGGGGGTCGCTATCCTGATCAACAAACGGGTGGCATTTGAGGCAGGGAGAATAGTGGTGGACGTTGGGGAAAGTTCATCATGGTGAGTGGGAAACTTGAGGGGATGCTGGTGGTACTTGTGAATATATATGCACCAAACCGGGACAGTGTGGAATTCATGAGGGTGTTGGGTAAGATCCCGGACCTAGAGTTGCATAAGCTGATCATGGGGGGGGGGCTTCAGTACGGTCATTGACCCAAGGTTGGACTGGTCGAGGTCAAGGACAGGGAGGGTACCAACAGTAGTGAAGGAACTTGAAGGGGTTCATGGAGTAGATGGGGTGGGGGGGTGGTAGACCCATGGAGGTTCGGACGGCCAAGAGTGAAGTTTTCTTTTTCCTCCCATGTGCACAAAGCGTACTCCCGGACCGACTGTTTTATTCTGAGCAGGGCTTTACTGGCGGGGTGGTTGATACTGAATATTCGGCAATTGCTGTGTCGGACCATGCCCCACATTGGGTGGATTTACGGGTGAGTAAGGAGGGAGGGCAGCGCCCGCAATGGAGGTTGGGTGTGGGACTGTTAGCGGATGAGGGGGTGTGTGGGCGGGTGAGGGAGTCCATCCAGAACTATTTGGAAATAAATGATGCTGAGGAAGTCTCGGCAGCAACGGTTTGGGAAGCGCTGATGGCAGTGGTTAGGGGGGAGTTCATCTCGATACGGGCCCATAGGGAAAAGGTGGAGCGAGCAGAGAGGGATAGGCTGGTTGGGGAAATACTCCAGGTGGACAGGACATATTCGGAGGCCCCGGAGGCGGGGTTATTGAAGGAGCGGCAGAGGCTACAAATGGAGTTCGAGCTGTTATCTACAGGGAAGGCGGTGGAGCAATTGAGGAAGGTGAGGGGGGGGCGGTATATGAGTGTGGAGAGAAGGACAGTACGATACTAGCGCATGAGCTGAGGAAAAGGGAGGCGGCCAGGGAGATAGGAAGAGTGAAGGACAGAGGTGGGAACGCGGTCTTGTACCCAGCAGGGGTGAAAGGGATGTTTAAGGAGTTTTATAGCAAGTTATATGAGCCGGAACCCCCAGCTGGGGTTGAGGGGTGAGGCAGTTTCTGGGTGAGTTGAAGTTCCCGAAGGTGGAGGAAGGACTGGGGTTGGGAGCCCCGATTGGAATTGAAGAAATAGCAGAGGGGCTGGGGGCCATGCAGTCAGGTAAGGCCCCGGGACCGGATGGCTACCCAATGGAATTTTATAAGACGTTCTCGGAGATGCTGGGCCAGCTGCTGGTGAGGGTATTTAATGAGGCAAGGGAGCAGGGTGCCCTTCCCCCAACAATGTCACAGGCCTCGATCCTGAAGCGGGAGAAGGACCCTGAGCAATGCGGGTCATATGGGCCAATCTCCCTATTGAATGTGGACGCCAAACTGTTGGCCAGAATATTGGCCTCAAGGCTAGAGGGCTGTGTCCCTGAGGTAATGAGGGGAAACCAGACGGGTTTATGAAGGGCAGGCAACTTACGGCCAATGTCAGAAGGCTCTTAGATGTTATTATGATCCCCTCGGTCGGGGGGTGGGGGATGGAGGTGGTGGTTGCGATGGACGTGGATAAGGCCTGTGACCAGGTGGAGTGGAATTATTTGTGGGAGGTGTTAGGAAGGTTTGGGTTTGGGCAGGGCTTCATTGATTGGGTTCGGCTGCTGTACCAGGCACCAGTAGCAAGCGTACGAACGAATCGGCTGATGTCGCGTTATTTTAAGCTGCACCGAGGGAGGAGGCATTGGTGTCCCCTCTCCTCGCTGTTGTTTGCTCTGTTCATAGAGTCATTGGCGATGGCGATAAAGAGTATCTAAGGGCTGGTCTTGGGGGGGGGGGGGGGGGGGGGAAGAGAGAGACACAAGGTCTCGCTTTATGCTGATGACCTGCTCCTGTATATTTCCGACCCGTTGGGGGGGAGATTATGCGGATCCTTGGGGAATTCGGCCGATTACGGGGTATAAATTGAATATGGGGAAAAGTGAGATGTTCGTGATCCAGATGAGGGGGCAGGAGAGGAGACTGGGAGAGCTGCCATTCAGAATGTTGGGGGGGGGGGGGGGTGGAGTTTCCGTTATTTGGGAATCCAGGTGGCACGGGAATGGGAGACATTACATAAATTAAATATGACCTGGCTAGTAGAGCAAATGAAGGAGGACTTTAGAAGGTGGGACATGCTCCCGCTGTCACTGGCGGGGAGGGTACACACTGTGAAAGGGACGGTCTTCCCGAGATTTCTGTTTGTTATCCAGTGCCACCCACCTTTATCCCAAAGGTCTTTTATAAATGGGTAAATAAGGTGATTTGGCGTTTTGTGTGGGCGGATAAAACCCCGCGAGTGAAGAAAGTGTTGCTGGAACATAGTCGAGGGGAGGGTCGTCTGGCACTGCCGAATGTTAGCAACTATTACTGGGCGGCAAATATAGCCATGATTAGAAAGTGGGTTGGGGGGGGGGGGGGGTTGGTTGTGGGAGCGAGTAGAGGTGGCAACATGTAAGGACACGAGTCTGGGAACATTGGTAACGGCATCTCTGCCGTTCTTGCCAGCCCGGTGCTCCACAAGCCCGGTGGTGGTGGCGGCCATGAGAGTCTCGGGGCAGTGAAGGAAGCACGAGAGTGGAGGGAGCATCGGTCTGGGCCCCAATTTCTGACAACCATGTTTGTACCGGGAAGGCTGGATGGGGGGTTCCAGAGATGGCAGAGAGCAGGGATAAAGATGGGAGATTTATTCATAGATGGGAGATTCCCCTGTCTGAAAGATTTAGAGGAGAAATTTGAATTGCCGGCAGGAAACGGATTCAGGGATCTTCAGGTACGGGATTTTTTGCGAAGGCAGGTTTAGATCTTTCCGCTCCTACAGCCATGGGGATACAGGACAGGGTAGTTTCTAGAACGGGGGTGGGAGAGGGAAAGGTATCGGATATCTACAAAGAAATCATGGAGTCAGAGGTAACTCAGATAGAGGAGCTAAAGGGCAAATGGGAAGAGGAGCTATGGGGAGGGATAGAGGCAGGTCTGTGGCTGATGCGTTGAGTAGAATCAACGTGTCCTCATCATGTGCCAGGCCCAACCTGATACAATTTAAGGTTGTTCACCGGGGTCATTTTAAAAAAGATTTAGAGAACCCAATTAATTTTTTTCAATTAAGGAGCAATTTAGTGTGGCCAATCCACCTAGTCTGCACATCTTGGGGTTGTGGGGGCGAAACCCACGCAAACATGTGCAAACTCCACAAGGACAGTGACCCAGAGCTGGGATTGAACCTGGGACCGTGGCGCCATGAGGCAGCAATGCTAACCACTGTGCAGCCGTGCTGCCCCGTTCACCGGGCACACATGACGGTGACCTGGATGAGCAGGTTTCTTGGGGTAGAGGACAGGTGTGCAGCGGGGCCAGCAAATCATGTCCATATGTTCTGGGCAGGCCCGAAGCTTGGGGGATTCTTGCAGGGTTTTGAAGATGTCATGTCCACGGTACTAAAAACATGGGGGCCGAATCCAGAGGTAGCAAATTTTGGAGGGTCGGGAGTCGAGGGGGCGAGAGAGGCTGACATCTTGGCCTTTGCCTCCCCGGTAGCCCGGAGACGGATATTGCTGGCGTGGAGGGACCCAAAGCCTCCAAAATCAGAGATCTGGGTGAGCGACATGGCTGGGTTTGACGTTTACTTCATGTAAGTGATCAGTCTCTAGAAGCGTAACTCTCCCTGGCTCCTTCTTGACAGTAATTTCCTCGGAACTTGGCCTCGAGAGTCTTCAGTTCTTGGTCAGCAAGGAAGAACTTCAGAATGTCGACTTTTACCCCCAAAGTGACCCTTACCTCATGTCAGAGTTGGGCCTGTTGTAACATGACCATTGGTTAATTAGGCACTAATTTAATTGAATTGGATCTCCAATTACTGACACCACCTTCTCTCATTATCTTAGACAGGAATACAATCGAATAGTTTCATACTATCCCTTTACCTAATTCTGCACAATTCCTTATTCATACAGTTTCAAATGTTGAAAAATGAAATGAAAATGAAAATCGCTTATTGTCACGAGTAGGCTTCAATGAAGTTACTGTGAAAAGCCCCTAGTTGCCACATTCCGGCGCCTGTCCGGGGAGGCTGGTACAGGAATTGAACCGTGCTGCTGGCCTGCTTTAAAAGCCAGCGATTTAGCCTTGTGAGCTAAACCAGTTGAGGCTAATCAGAGTTGGAAGGTCTCTCTTGCTGCTATATTTATCCTCATTGCACATTCTTTATATACACAGTAATGAAGCTTTTACATTTTTAGAACAAATAAAACTCAGACTTTCACTATAACTACGGATTCATTATTATTTAATTAATTGTAAATCAATTAAGGATTACTGCTTATTTAATCATCTGTTACAGACTGGTAGCTAATTAACAGCAATTTTTAATTGATACATTTGATTAATACAAGATACATGGGTTCTCTACGGAGTAGTACTACACTCCGCATGCTTCACCTGGTGCCTGTGTCTATGTATTTACATTGTGTATTTATCGTATGTCCGAGTTTTTTCATGTGTGGAACGATCTTTCTGGACTGTACGCAGAACAAAACTTTTCGCTGTACCTCGGTACACGTGACAATAAATCAAATCTTCTTAAAAATTATTCGTTCATGGGAGGTGGGCATCACTGGCTGGACCAGCATTTACTGCTCATTCCAATTACCCTTGAACTGCGTGTCTTGTGAGGCTATTTCAGAGGGCACTTACAAATCAACCACAACATTGCTGTGGGTCTGGAGTCACGTGTAGGCCAGGACACGTAAGGAGAGCAGATTTCCTGAAGGACGTTTGTGACACAGTTGGGTTTTTACACCAACCCACAATGTCATCATTAGACTTTTAATGAAAAAAAAAGAAAATTGCTTATTGTCACGAGCAGGCTTCAATGAAGTTACTATGAAAAGCCCCTAGTCACCACATTCCGGCGCCTTTGAGCTTTTAATTGAATTGGATCTCCAATTACTGATACCACCTTCTCTCATTATCTTAGACAGGAATACAATCGAACAGTTTCATACTATCCCTTTACCTAATTCTGCACAATTCCTTATTCATACAGTTTCAAATGTTGAAAAATGAAATGAAAATGAAAATCGCTTATTGTCACGAGTAGGCTTCAATGAAGTTACTGTGAAAAGCCCCTAGTTGCCACATTCATGTATGGAAATTTGAGATTTTATTCAATTTCAATATCTGTCACAGCCACATTCGATCCCCAGAGCATTAACCTGGGTCTCTGGATTACTAGCCCAGTAACAATACCATTACTCCACTGCCCAGCCCACATAGACTTGGCAGAATATGATGTCTTGTAAATTCTCAAAATTATAAAGTAATTTATTTTTCAAACAAATTCTGACAGCTCTGCAGTTTCTGAAACATTTTGGTTGATAGTGTTATTTAAAAAAATAATGATCTAGTCTTTGCAATATAATTACCCAATACACCAATTCACTAATGATAATCACTGTTCACTACTGAAAAATCATGAACCTAATTCTTGTTTTTTGCTATGAAATCAATACATAGTTAATATAGAAAAGGTACAGAAGGTGAAATGGATGTAGGAAGCCACATGTGAGAGGTATAAAAGGGCTTCCTTGACCTTGTTACTAATGACAGTGAATGCACTACGAAAATAACAATTTAAAAACTAAATGTGATCACACATGGGACTTACAGCTTCCGACATTACAACAGTGAATACATTTCAAAAGTACTCCATTGGCTTTAAAACACTTTAGGAGGTTCAGTGGTCGTGAGAGGTTTTATAGAAATGTACATTTGTTCTAATTGTCCACAAATTTCGGATATATTACACTCGGTGTCCTCACCAGAATCATTGATAAAGGTTGAGTCTGAATTTTGTGGAATAACCACGTGATTGACACCATTTTGAGTACTCTGTGAAACTCCAGACACACCATATGCACAATTATTTGTTGTAAAAACAGTGAGTTGTTGTGAATTGGAATGCACTGTCTATAAATGGTGCTGGAATCTGATTGGACTGTAACTTCCAAAAGGTAATTTGGTACATTCTGAAAAATAAAACAAAATAGTTGAACTCTGGGATTAAATGGGTCGCTGTGCAAAGAGCTGGCACAGGAAAAATGGGCCAAATAGACTCCTCAGTGCTCAAGAGCCTTGTGTGTGTGTAAAACGAGTGGTAACAACCTGGTACCTACTGCCTATGAGGGTAGGAGATGCAGAGATGACAGAAGGATTTCAATAGGAAATTGGACAGGCACTGAGAGAAATAAACCCACAGGGATTCTGGGATAGAACGAGGCAATGGACAGACTGGCTTCCTCCACAGGGAGCCGACATAGTCCCAAAGGGCTGAATGGCCCCATTCCCCACCCTCCAGATGCTGTGATCTCAGGAGAGAAATTCAGCTGCTCCAGTCACTCCAACTAACTGGAGTCCCTCATCTCTGGTGCCATTCTTGTAAATGTCCTCTACACCCTGTCTAAGAACTTCACATCTTTCCTAAAGTGTGGAGCCTATATATGAAATGAAATGAAAATTGCTTATTGTCACGAGTAGGCTTCAATGAAGTTATTGTGAAAAGCCCCTACAGTGCCTGTTCGGGAAGGCTGGTACGGAAATCGAACCGTGCTGCTGGCCTGCCTTGGTCTGCTTTCAAAGCCAGCAATTTAGTGCAGTGTGCTAAACAGCCCCTATATTGGGTTCCATTCTAGAGGGATAGAATTGAAAAGCACGGAGGAAATGTTCAACTTGTTTAAAACAATGGTTCGACTACACTGGGAGCTCTGTCAACATTGGTGATCTCCATTTAGAAAAAGGAAATAGGGGTACTGGATAAGGTGCAACAAAGGTATCCGGGGCAGCAGGGTAGCATGGTGGTTAGCATAAATGCTTCACAGCTCCAGGGTCCCAGGTTCGATTCCCGGCTGGGTCACTGTCTGCGTGGAGTGTGCACGTCCTCCCCCAGTGTGTGTGGGTTTCCTCCGGGTGCTCCGGTTTCCTCCCACAGTCCAAAGATGTGCGGGTTAGGTGGATTGGCCATGCTAAATTGCCCGTAGTGTCCTAATAAAAGTAAGGTTAAGGGGGGGTTGTTGGGTTACGGGTATAGGGTGGATACGTGGGTTTGAGTAGGGTGATCATGGCTCGGCACAACATTGAGGGCCGAAGGGCCTGTTCTGTGCTGTACTGTTCTATGTTCTAAAGATTCATAATATACAGAACTGAGAGCATTTAACACTCGGGAAAGGCTGGGACTGCTTTTTTCTGGAAAAGAGAAGACTGATGGGTGACCTGATGGAAGTCTTTCAGATTATGAAAGGATTCAATAATCCAATAGGAATTTCAATAGACACCTCTTTACCCAGCGAGTGGTGAGAATGTGGAACTCGTTACCACAGCGAGTGGTTGAGGTGAACAGCATGAATCCATTGAACGTAAAGCTAGATACATACATGAGGGAAAAAGGAATAGAAGGAGATGCTGATTGGGGGGAGGTGGGGAAATGTAGAGGGGTGGGTGGAGGCTCATGTGGAGCATAAATACTGACACAGACCATGGCTAACCTCAGCCGGTATGGGAATTTAACCTGTGCTGTTGGTGTCACTCAGCACGAACCAGCCATGTAGCCAACTGAGCTAACCAATCCCCATGTAAATCTGTAATAATTCTTTAAATATTACCGATTGTCTGTCTCCCACCACACTATTTAATGGAGTTTCCCAGTGCAGCTCAGAAAACTTGCCCCTCATACCCTTATAGTTATCTTCTGTGAGAAGCACCAAACTAAATTAAACCATGTAACCACCACAGCCCATCTTCATGGCAATATGGCATGATTTTTGGGGTTCCCAAACAGAAATGGTAATAAAACATCTTCCAACCTCCAAACACCCTTTCACTCTTTGATCCTTGTGAAATGTGCAACCAGATATTCGCAAGAAGGTTCAGAGAGAATCAGCCCACTGGGAGACGAAGCCGTGAGACCGGCCAGTCCAGCAGAAAGAAATCCTCTGACCATCCCCATTGACCAACAGAATGAACAAAATGCAGTCCTCGATGTAATTGAGAACAGAAACAATAACAGCAGAATCCAATCCCTGTAATCAGTTGTGAACTTGTTGGTGTCTCAGGAAATGCGATGAATGACAAAATCCCTTCGCACATTGAGAGCAGGTGAATGGCCTCTCCCCAGTGTGAACTCCCTGGTGTGACTGCAGACGGCATAACCGAGTGAATTGTGTAAATAGAGGTGAACATGTTTGAGTTATGGGGGTGACACCCATGCAGACACTTGGGAGAACGTGTCTCCACACGGACAGTGACCTGGGGCCAGGATTGAACACTGGTCCTCAGCTCCGTCAGACCGCAGTGCTAACCACTGCGTCACCTAACGATTTAGGAGGGAACAAAATGCAATATCTCCAAATTTGCAGATGACACAAGTTGCTTGGTAGGGTGAGCTGTGAGGAGGTTGCAGAGATCCTTCAGTGTGATTTAGAGAAGGTGAGTGAGTGGGCAAATGAATGGCAGATACAGTATAATTTGAAAAATGCGAGGTTATCCAGTTTGGTAGCAAAACGAGAAGGCAGGCTATTATCTGAATTGTCATAAATTAGGAGAGGGAAATGTGCAACGAGACCTGTTTATCCTCATACGCCAGTCACTGAAAGTAAACATGCAGGCAAAGAAGGCAAATTATATGCTCGCCTTCATTGCGAGCGGATTCAAGTACAGGAGCAGGAATATCTTGCTGTCATTATACAGGGCCTTGGCAAGGCCATACCTGGAATATTGTGAGCAGTTTTGGTCTCCTTATCTGAGGAAGGATATTCTTGCTCTAGAGGGAGTGCAGCGAAGGTTTACCAGACTGATTCCTGGGATGGTGGGACTGACGTATGAGAGATTGAATCAGTTAGGAATGTATTCGCTGGAGTTCAGAAAAATGTGGTGGGGGGGGGGGATCTCATAGAAACCTATAATATTATAACGGGACTTGACAAGGGAGATGCAGGAAAGATTTTCCCGATGGTGGGAGTGTATAGAACGAGAGGTCGTGGTCTGAGAATACGGGGTAGACCATTTGGGTCAGAGATGAGTAATTTCTTCAGAGAGTGGTGAGCTTGTGGAATTTGTTACCACAGGAAATAGTTGAGGCCAATACATTGTATGTTTTCAGGAAACAGATATACCATTTAGAGCGAAGGGAATCAAAATGGGATTAGGCTATGGAGTTGGATGGTAAGCCATGATCATAATGAATGGCAGAGCAGGCGCTAAGGGCCAAATGGCCTCTTCCTGCTCCTATTTTCTATGTAATCCCTTCCCACACTGAGAGCAGGTGAACGGCTTCTCCACAGTGTGAACTCGCTGGTGAGTCTGCAGGATATGCTGGCACCCCTGATGGTGGAGATGTTTAAGGAGGCGATAGGGAAGGGGGTGTTACAAAAAAATTTGGGGCAGGGATCGGTTTCCCTGTTGCTCAAAAAGATAAGGATTCGATGGAGTGTGGGTCGTATAGGCCCATATCACTTTTAAACGTGAACGCAAAGGTATTAGTGAAGGTACTGGTAGGTAGGCTGGAGAAGTGCCTCCTGAAGGTGATAGGTGAAGTTCAGACGGGGTTTGTGTGAGGGAGGGAGCTCTTTTCAAACGTTAAGAGGGTATTGAACGTGGTTATGGCGCCGGCAGAGGGGAAGGAAACAGAGGTGGTTGTGGTATTGGATGCCGAGAAAGCATTTGACCGAGTAGAATGGGGGCACTGATAGCAGTTCTGGTGCGGTTTGGGATTGGTCCACGATTTGTGGACTGGGTAAAGCTACTGAATAAGGAGCTGGGGCCAGTGTCCGCACAAAAAACATCAACTCGAGATACTTTTCTCTCCACCGTGGGACTAGGCAGAGATGTCCTATGTCCCCCCCCCCCCTGCTGTTTGCACTCGTGATTGAGCCATTGCATTAAGACGTTTGGGGTATGGAAAGGGATAGTGGGGGGGGGGGGGGGGGGGGGGGGTGACTAGAGCACAGGGTGCCCTTGTCTGCCGATGACTTGTTATTATATGTGTTGGAACCAAGTGTGTCAGGAGGGGGAATATTGGAGCTGCTTCGGGTGTTTGGGTTTTTCTCGGGGTACAAATTAAATCTAGACAAGAGTGAGTAATTAGTGGTGTTCAGGCCGGGAGTGGGGGCAGGGGTGGGGGGGCTGCCATTCCGTAGGGCAGGGGTTCACTTTAGATATCTGGGGGTGCAGGTTGCTTGCGATTGGGGAGGGGGGTCACTGGAGGGTCGGTTAAAATGAACATGTTGCCGCGATTTCTGTTTATTTTCCAATGCCTGCCGCTTTTCCTGCCAAAAACATTTTTTGGAGAGTTTTAAGGAATAATTTCCTACTAGTGGAAACATCTTCTCCATGTCCACTCTACCCAGGCCTCGCAGTATCCTGTAAGTTTTAATAAGATACCCCCACATCCTTCTAAATTCCAACGTGTACAGACCCAGAGTCCTCAACCATTCCTCATACGACAAGCTCTTCATTCCAGGGATCATTCTTGTGAACCTCTTCTGGACCGTTTCCAAGGCCAACACATCCACTTAGATACGGGGCCCAAAACTGCTCTTAATACTCCAAATGGGGTCTAATTAGAGCCTTATATAGCCTCAGAAGAACATCCCTGGTCTTGTATTCTCGCCCACTCGACCTGAATACATTGCATTTGCCTTCCCAACTGCTGACTGAACCTGCACGTTAACCTTTCTTTAAAATTTAGAGTACCCAATTCATTTTTCCAATTAAGGGTAAGTTTAGCTTGGCCAATCCAACTACCCTGCACATCTTTTGGTTGTGGGGGAGAAACCCATGCAAACACGGGGAGAATGTGCATACTCCACACGGACAGTGACCCAGAGCTGGGATCAAACCTGGGACCTCGGCGCCGTGAGGCTGCAGTGCACCTGCACGTTAACCTGAAGAGAATCTTGAACAACGTCTCCCAATTTCCGTTGTGCTTGTGATTTCCTCAGCATTTTCCCATTTAGAGAATAGTCTATGCCTCCATTTCTCCTTCCAAAGTGCATAACCTCACACTTTTCCATATTGTATTCCATCTGCCACTTCTTTGCCCACTCTCCTAGCCTTGCTCAGCATTGCTTCTTTTTCTAATCACTTTAAATGAATGCCCTCTGTTTATAATCTTGCCCTAAATATGACTTGCTAGATCAAACGTCTATTGCAGATCCTTATCTTTAATGTGGTCAAGTGCCTTTCCATTTGAGAACTGTAGCTAGGGCAGCACGTGGAGCAGTGGTTAGCAGTGGGAAGTGGGACTACAGCGCTGAGGACCTGGGTCACTGTCCATGTGGAGGTTGCACATTCTCCACGTCTCTGCATGGGTTTCACCCCCACAACCCAAAGATGTGCAGGTTAGGTGGATTGGCCAGGCTAAATTGCCCCTTAATTGGAAAAAAAAATAATAATAATTGGGTACTCTGAATTTATTATTTTTTTTAAAAAGGATTATTTGTAGCTTCCCCACCAATCAGTTTTTTCCATTATCCTGAAGTGACCTTATTTTTATCGGGAGTTAGCTGAAGTGTGTTCCTAACCTCTCATTATCTAAGTTTCCATTCACCATTTTTCTGTCCACCTGACCCAGTCCATGGCTTTCTCCCTCATTGTCTAAAACACATCAGCAACTTTTGTATAACCCTGGTGCATATATTTCAGTCTAAATCACTGATATATACCGGAAAACTGTGGAGCCCCACTGGAAACAGACGTCCAGGCATCATTCAGTCCTGGATGTGACTAACAGCAGCAACAACAGCTGAATCCAAACCCTGCTGTTGCCTGTGAACTTGCTGATGTCTGTGCAGGTTGTTTGACTGAGCGAATTTCCTCCCACACACAGAGCAGTTAAACAGCCTCTCCCCAGTACCGCTCCGACGTGTGGGCCACATTGTAGCACAGTGGGTAGCACTGTTGCTTCAAAGCTCCAGGGTCCCAGAATTCCCGGCTTGGCTCACTGTCTGTGCGGAGTTTGCACGTTCACCCATGTCTGCGTGGGTTTCCTCCGGGTGCTCCAGTTTCCTCCCACAGGTCCAAGAATGTGTAGATTAGGTGGATTGGCCATGCTAAATTGCCCTTAGTGTCCAAAACGGTTAGGTGGGGTTATGGGTTAGGTTGGAGGTATGGGCTTAAGTAGGTGCTCTTTCAAAGGGCCAGTGCACTCGATGGGCCGAATGGCCTCCTTCTGCACTGTAAATTCTATGATTCTGTGTCAGTGTGAACTCGCTGGTGTTTCAGCAGATGCTGTTCACTTTTAAATCTCTTCTCAGTCAGATCATTTAAAAGGTTTCTGATCAATGTGAACAAGTCGGTGTGTCATTGAGTGGGATGACTGAGTAAATTTCTTGTCACACACGGGGCAAGAGTACGGCCTCTGCCCAGTGTGAACTCGCTGGTGTTGCAGACGCTGGGATGAACATATGAATCTCTTCCCACACACGGAGCAGGTGAACGGCCTTTCCCAGTGTGATTGTCTTGGTGTCTCAGTAAATCCTTTTTAGCTTTAAAACTCTTCTCACAGTCAGCACATTTAAAAGGTCTCTGATCAGAATGAACAACTTGGTGTCTCAGGAGGTGCCATGACCGAGTGAATCCCTTCCCACACACGGAGCAGGTGAATGGCCTCTCCCCAGTGTGAATGCGTTGGTGTCTCAATAAATCCTTTTTAGTTTTAAAACTCTTCTCACAGTCAGCACATTTAAAAGGTCTCTGATCAGAATGAACAAGTTGGTGTTCCTGGAGGATTGATGACTGAGTGAATCCCTTGCCACACATGGAGCAGGTGAATGGCTTCCCTCCAGTGTGATGGCACTGATGTATCAGTAAATCATTTCTGCTTTTAAAGCTTTTTGCACAGTCAGCACATTTAAACGGTCCATGGTCAGAGTGAACCTGACGGTGAGACCAGAGGTTTGACGAATCATTAAATCTCTTCCCACATTCCAAACAGGTAAATGGCCTCTCCCCAGTGTGAGTGCGTTGATGTAACAGCAAACTATTTGTGCTTTTAAAGCTCTTCTCACAGTCAGCACATTTAAAAGGTCTCTGATCAGTATGAACAAGTTGGTGCGTCAGGCGGTGGGATGACCGAGTGAATCCCTTCCCACACACGAAGCAGGATGAATGGCCTCTCCCCAGTGTGAATACGTTGATGTGTCAGTAAATCCTTTCTGCGTTTAAAGCTCTTTCCACAGTCAGCACATTTAAAAGGTCTCTGATCAGTATGAAGAAATCGGTGTGTCAGGAGGTGTGATGACCGAGTGAATCCCTTCCCACACACAAGGCAGGTGAATGGCCTTTCCCCAGTGTGGATGCGTCGATGAGTTTCCAATTCAGACGGGGAATTACATCCTATCTCACAGTCCCCACATTTCCACGGTTTCTCCATAGTTATCGACAAGTTATCAGGTGTAGGTGGGATACAGATTTGATGTCACTGTCAGACCAGCTGTGATGTTATGAAATGGTAGAACAGGCTCACGGGGCTGAATGTCCTATTGCTGCTTCTTGATTCCTTTGGTGCGAATGTCCTTATGTCTCTCCAACTTGGATCATCAGTTGAAGCCAGAGTACGGTGTGTCCCTGATGTAAATGCTGCAATTTATTTTCATGCTGTGTGATTGGTTAAAGCGCAGTTCCAGCTAACTGTGGAAAATTACGTAGATGTCTGTGTCTCGGTGCTTTTCCAATCATAGTAATTTTTGAAATCTTTTCCGCAAAGACAAAACAGACAAACATTTCTCCTTCCACGTTGAAAGGCCGGTCCTGATGAATCAAGTGACTCTGGCAGATCTCGACATGATGTTCCATCTGCAAATATTCTGTAAAAAGAGATACATTGAAATACTGTGAATATATAAACAGGCCATTCTGTCACAGATTCTGCTGTTGTCCGTAGTCGGCACACATCTCCGACTGTCCCCCGATCTTATCTCAGCCTTTCAGCTGATTTTCGATTCCATTTTCTCTCATGCGTTTGCCCCGTTCCCTTCTGAAAACATCTCAGCACTTTCTTCAGCTCATTTCCATGTAATGAATAACACATTCTACACATGTGATGAATACATGTGTCAGTATTGCCCCCTTTGATTTATTCGTAACTCTTGTATTTATGACTCAATGTTTATTCCTTGTTTACGACAGAAAAAATGCCCACTCCATTTATTCCTTCCTGAGAGCTGTAATCTGTCATTTTACAAAAGTCATCACAGTCACTCGAAGACAGAAATCGCAAAGGGACAAACCTTTCTGTTGGATTGAGTTTGTTGAGTGTAAATTCTCGCCTTCTAATCCCCTGTAAAAGGAGTTTACAAAAGCCATCACTGTCAGTCCAGGATAGAAATTCTGAACAGGCAATTCTAGTTTCTCTGGAACATTTTTTCCTCTCTTGTTCCCCCAAAGCTGTAAATCCCCGTCCCACACACTCGCTCTCCTCCCTGGGCTGAAATCCAAACCCATCTCACCATCTGCACCATTTCTTTCCTCCACTCCCAGTTTTCTCCCTCCCTCTCCTCTGCCTGGGTTCAGTTCTCCAGCTCCTGTCTGCAGACTGACAATAAAATCAATGGGTCTTAATTTGGGGCCTCCAGCGGGTGTTTGTGAATCCTTCCCACCCACCTGCCAGGGTTTCCTTCCTTGCCAGAGATCAGAGTCGTCATTGATTTGAGTGCAAACTGTAAGCTCTTATTTATTATCCCCCCTTCCCCCATCCTGTGATGTGAACCATCCCTCCAGTGTGTGAAGCAGGATGGTGCCCGTTAACCTGGGCCTGTTCCCGGGAGGGAGGGAGAAGCTCCGCAGCTGCAAACCAGGGAGCTGACAATGATGGTGAAGGGTTTGCTCCAGCTCACAATGCTCGGGGACTGATTGACGGCGGGTTGGGACCAATAGGAAGAGTGGGCGGGGCTGGAAGACCAAACGAGAGTGGCTTGTCCACCAGCCAATCAGAGTGAATGGGAGGCGGAGCAAAGCCGGGGCTCTCGCTCCTTCCGCATACGCCCGGCCACCCGGGCCTGTCTCGGGGAAAAGCCCGAGCAGCTTTCGCCTTTTCAGCTGCCGTATCCGAGCTTCATATTCGGAGCTTGGGCTACACGGAGTGTTTATGAAGCCTCCCGACCCATCCGCCGGCTCCATCCCTCCCTCATGACTCACCCGACTGAATTTATGTGTAAATTCTCCACTTCTGACCGCGGCTGAATATTTCCACCCGACCCCCTGAAACCTTGGTTGTCATCGGTACTGCGCATGCTCCAGCTGACATGCGGACCGGGCTCAGCCCCGCCCCTCATTCACTCCGATTGGTTGGAGGACCCGCTGCACCATTCGTTCCTCGAGGCCCAACCCTCTCTTCCTGTTGGTCCGGTGTTGCCGTCAATCACTCACGGGACATTGTGAGCTGGAGCATGCGCATTGCTGATGCTGGACTCAGCCGGGCGGATTCACTGAAACCGGTGGAGGCTGCAAACCCCAATAAGAAGTTTCCGGGCCCGGGTTTGCCCCGAGGGGGGGACAGCTGCGGCCTGCTCCCGGTGACAAGCCTGAGTTAACGGCCGCCGTCTTTATAGAGGCTGCAAATCTGCAGGGGGCAAAACATCAGAGATAGAGTTTGTTGTGAAACCAATGGGATATTGTAAAACAGGAGGTCAGGGTTACAGTCAACAACAACAACTTCTATTTATATAACACCTTTAACATCATAAATCATCTCAGTCAACGTCACAGGAACATTATAAAACAAAGTGAGACACCCAGACACAAAAGGAGATATTAGGGCAGGTGACCAAAAACTTGGTCAAAGAGATGTGTTTTAAAGAGAGTCTTAAAGAATGTAAGTGAGGTGGAGATGGGGAGGTTTAGGGAGGGAATTCAGTGCTTGGGGCCGAGGGAACTTAAAACCATGGCGGAGTAATTAGAATCGGGGGTGTACAAGAGTGCCGGATCAGAGCTGTGCAGATATCTCAGGGGGTTGTGGGGCTGGAGATGACAGGCACAGGGAGAGACGAGGCCATGGGGGGATTTGAAAACAAGGGTGAGAATTGACTGGGAGCGAATGCAAGTCTCGGAGCACAGGGATCATAGGGGAAAGGAACTGGCTGTGAATTAAGACATGGGTAGCAGACTTTTGGATGGCTTGAAGTTTACAGAGGTAGAATGTGGGAGAGCAGCCAGGTGTGTAATGGAATTGTCGAATTGGGAGGTGACGATGGCATGACCGAGGTTTCAGCCCCAGGCGCACAGACACAGGAGAGAGACCGGATAATGTAACGTAGGTGGAAACGGGAAGTCTTAGTGATAGCACAGACATGAATCCAAAGATGTGCAGGTTAGGTGGATTGGCCATGCTAAATTGCCTTGGTGTCCAAAAAGATTAGCTGGGGTTACTGGGTTATGGGGATCGGGTGGAGGTGTGGGCTCAGGTAGGCAGCCTTCAGGATGTGTGGCAACGCAGTATCGCCAAGCAGAAACTGATAGCCAAGTATAAAGGCCGTGGAATGCCCTGCCTGCAACAGTAGTGGATTCGCCAACACTAAGGGCATAAAAATGGTCATTGGATAGACATATGGATGATGAGGGAATAATGTAGATGGGCTTGAGAGTGGTTTCACAGGTCGGCGCAACATGAAGGGCCGAAGGGCTTGAACTGCGCTGTAATGTTCTATGGCTACAGCCTCAAACGGGACCTTGGATTCATGTTGCTTTACATTCACCCCCCACCATCTGGCCTGGGCTTGCGAAATCCTACCAACTGTGCTGGCTTGAGACAATTCACATCTTTAACCTATGATTATCCCTCTCTCCAGTTGCACCGTCTGCACCTGTAAAGATTTAATTACCTGCAAAGACTCGCATTCAAAGTATCATCTTGCATCATTGAATTTGTCTATATGTGTAGAACCCCCTCTTCATTCATCTGAGGAAGGAGCTGTGCTCTGAAAGCTAGTGATTCAACACAAACCTATTGGACTTTAACCTAGTGTTTTAAGATTTCTTACTGTGCCCACCCCAGTCCAATGCCGGCATCTCCACATCTAGACCAGTAAAGCAGAGAACCAGGTGGAAGCTCTGGGGACCGGGGTTCCACACGGCAGATCAACTCAGCAACCCAATTCAAGGGCAATTCAGGATGGGTGTAAATGAATAATGAAAACGTCAGTCATGTAACTTTTCCACACACAGAAATTAATGGTGTTTGATAATGTTTCTGTGCGGTTTTAAACCGAGGACCTTTGAGAAAACATGATCAGCACTACACTACAGAAACAGGGAACAGCGCTTAGCGCACTGACCGAGAATAGTAAACTGTGTGTCCTTATTGCCCTGAAGAACCTTCTATTGTGAGAGTACAATTTGATTGAAAATTAGGCAATTGTGGAGAAATTGATCTGAGATTAGAATCATAAAATGCCACAGCACATTAGAAAATCATTCACAACTAACACGTGTGAACTCTGACTGCGATTCCTGCCATTCTCCATCACAGAGTATTTTGCAGGGTATCATTTGGAACTTTGTGTAAGGTAATGCATTTGTTTAACTATTGAACAATAAATAACAATGATACAACTTATCTGCAAATTTAGATGAGTAACGTCAATAATGTTTTGAATAATAATAATGAGGGACATTTGGTGTGTGAGGGGAACGTGATAACCAGTACACTGAAAAAACAGCTGATTGGCAATGAGCCCATTGGACTGGTGTTTGGAAAATATGTTGTGTTATCTGTAAAAATGATAAAAGTCGAATAAATATATAGATTGAAAAAGAGCAAATCGATTAGTCTCAATGTCTTTCTCTCTTTCTGTGAACTTGAAGTTTCTCTTTTCCAATTATTCTTCCAATTTGCTTTTGAAAACGGAGTTTCTGCAGAATCCTTGCTCAGTTTGATTTAATGAGAACGTTCCCCTGGTCCAATGACCAGTAGATTTGGACATGAAGATGGCATAGTTTACGATATAAACATTATGTAATCATGCAATTGGTTTCATATTGAATTTACAAAAGTGTATTTTTCTGCTGAAGCAACTTGTTATTATTTCTGAGTTGATGACAGAATTTAATTACATTTGATCTACATCCTGTTTCCAGAGTCTGTCTATTAGAGAGGGAAATGATTTGTAAAGCTTAACAAAGCCCTCTAGAGATTATTTTGCTGAAGTAGTTTACTTTATTAGATTTCAAATGAACTATGAAATGTAGAAATGACCGCCCAGCAAATATCTACGGGCAAAATGATTTCCTCTCATTCAGTAATAACACAATTCTTGCGTTCCTTCGAAAAACATCAAACAATTTTACTCAGTATTTGTTCCATTACTCAAAAAGTGATATTATTTGATATTTATGTCCTCATCTCAAATTGAGACTCTATGAAATATACAACATTGAATTGCAAACATAACAGACAAAGAAAATAAATCGAGTCACTGAGTAATATAAGTTCTGTTGAGTTCATTTGAGATTGGCCACGTCAGTTTTTAAACACAATCAAATACCTTCACAGGTAGGAGATTAAAGAATTATAAGTTTATTATATTTTACCCTCTTTGTTCTGGGTATGAAATGAGATGAGGAGAAATTTCTTCAACCAGAAAGTGGTTAGTCTGTGGAAATTCATATCACAGGAAATAGTTGGGGCCACTACATTGTATGTTTTCAAGAAGCAATTAGATACAGCACTTAGAGCGAAGGGGATCAAAGGATATGGAGGGGCAAGTGGGATTAAGCTATGGAGTTGGATGATAAGCCATGATCATAATGAATGTCAGAGCAGGTGCCAAGGGCCAAATGATCTCTTCCTGCTCCTATTTTCTATGTTTCTATGTTTCTATGTAATCCCTTCCCACACTGAGAGCAGGTGAATGGCGTCTCCCCAGTGTGAACTCGCTGGTGTTTCTGCAGGTGAGATAACTGAGTGAATCCCTTCCCACACTGAGAGCAGGTTGACAGCTTCTCCCCAGTGTGAACTCGCTGATGTATCAGCAGGGTGGAGGAATTAATAAATCCTTTCCCACACTTACAGCAGGTGA
The DNA here is from genome assembly GCF_902713615.1 of Scyliorhinus canicula. Taxonomy (NCBI): domain Eukaryota; kingdom Metazoa; phylum Chordata; class Chondrichthyes; order Carcharhiniformes; family Scyliorhinidae; genus Scyliorhinus; species Scyliorhinus canicula. The sequence continues at coordinate 526,734 of NW_024056016.1, forward strand.
ACTCGTTGGTGTGTCTGCAGATTGACTAACTGTGTGAATCCCTTCCCACACTGAGAACAAGTGAACGGCCTCTCGCCAGTGTGAACTTGCTGATGTTTCCGCAGACTGGATAAATCACTGAATCCCTTCCCACACTGAGAGCAGGTGAATGGCCTCTCTCCAGTGTGAACTTGCTGATGTCTCCGCAGACTGGATAAATCACTGAATCCCTTCCCACACTGAGAGCAGGTGAATGGCCTCTCTCCAGTGTGAATTCGCTGGTGTGTCTGCAGATTGGATAACCAAGTGAATCCCTGCCCACACTGAGAGCAGATGAATGGCCTCTCCCCAGTGTGAACTCGCTGGTGTCTCAACAGATTGGATAAATCACTGAATCCCTTCTCACACTGAGAGCAGGTGAATGGCCTCTCTCCAGTATGAACTCGCTGGTGTGTCCGCAGGTTGGATAAATCACTGAATCCCTTCCCACACTGAGAGCAGGTGAATGGCTTCTCCCCAGTGTGAGTTCGCTGGTGTGTCTGCAGGTTGAATAATTGTGTGAATCCCTTCCCACACTGAGAGCAGGTGAATGGCTTCTCCCCAGTGTGAACTCGCTGGTGTGCCTGAAGGTTAGATAACTGAGTAAATCCTTTCCCACACTTAGAGCATGTGAATGGCCTCTCCCCAGTGTGAATGCGTTGATGAATCTCCACCTCGGATGGGACTCTGAATCTCTTCCCACAGTCCCCACATTTCCACGGTTTCTCCATGTTTTGGGACTCCTCGTGTCTCTCCAGATTGGACAATCACTGGAAGCCTTGTCTACACACAGAACATGTGCACTGTCTTCTTTCACTGTCAATGGTGTGATGTTTTCTCAGGTTGTGTATTTGGTTGAAGCTCTTTCCACAGTCAATTCACTGGAACATTCTCACTCGGGTGTGTGATGTGTCGGTCTTGGACAAACATTTCTCCTTCTCGCCGATGATATTCAGAGTCCGATGATGTTCAGATCAGAAGGAATCCAGTGAGTTTGTCACATTGCGACATGACGTTTGAGATTCTGTCTATAATTCCTCCTCTTCCAATATCCTTTAAAAACAATTTACAAAAGTCATAATTGTTAGCACAGGATAGAAATTCAGAACAGACAACTCTAGTTCCGATGGAACATTATTTCCTCTTTTGTTCTCCAAAAGCTGTAAATCTCCGTCCCACACACTCTCCCTCCATTCTCACTCTGCTGTATCTAATATTCACCCTCCCAATTCCCCTGAAGGTGCTGATTCATGTTGATTGACAGATCCAAGCTCAGCTCACTGCTTCCTGAACAGGACACAGAGATTAGAATAGCAGCAAGAGTCGGCCATTCGGCCCACCGAGTCTGCTCAACCATTCAATGAGATCCTTGGCCGATCTACCTCAGCACCATTTTCCTCACACGATCCACATATCCCTCAATATCTTCAAGATCTAGAAACCTATCAATATTTGTCTTGAACATACTTGATGACTGAGGCTCCCCATTCTTCTGGGATAGAGAATTCCAAAGCTTCACCACATCCTTGAGTGAAGAAATCCCTCCTCAGCTCAGCATTCTCTCTATTTTCTCTCTCTAACCCTTAACTCCATTGTTCATCAAATACCTGTCGAACCCGTGTTTGAATATAATCAATGACCCCCAGACTTCGCTGCTCCCTGTGGTAGAGAAATGCAAAGACTTAGCTTCAGAACATCATATTCTTTTTTAGTGTCACAAGTAGGCTCACATTAACATCGTAATGCAGTTAGTGAAAAGCCCCGAGTTGCCACATTCAGGCACCTGTTCGGGTACACAGGGAGAATTCAGAATGTCCAAATCACCTAACAGTACATCTTCCAGACTTGTAGGAGGAAACCGGAGCACCGGGAGGAAACCATGTAGACACGGGGAGAACATGCAGACTCCGCACAGACAGTGACCCCAGTGGGAATCGAACCCAGGCCCCTGGCGCTGTAAAGCAGCAGTGCTAACCACTGTGCAACTGTACCGCTACATTAGATATATCTCTGCCCAATATTAATTTACTGTCCCTGAAATGTCAGCCATGTCCTGGGGAAACCAGCCCTTTAATTGGGAACATTTGGAAAGAGATCATCTTTTTAACTTGACAAATAAATGAATCAAGCTGAGGGAGACTGTTGTCTCGGTTAAAGTGGTAAGGGGCACTAGGACCTGGTCCGGAACAGACTATGAACTATGAAGCGCCGCCCATTATTGACGTCACCGCAAACGCGCGTGCGTACCGCTCCATCTGAATCAAGATGGCGGCTGTTAAACTAGGCCTGTTGTCGGGAAAAAGGTCCGAAGGTGCAAACGCAGGACCTACAGGTACGTGTTCCTGGTTTAGGGCCTTCACGCGGTGTTTAAAAACTCTCTCCCTCCAGAGCTGGCTCTATCGCTTCGTTCGGATTTCTACATCTTTTCCCGCTACCCAGGAGACAAAGAAGCGTCTCTTTCCCAGGCGCCATCACACACTGCGCATGCTCTAACTACTCCCAGGCAATGCGCCTGCGCACTGCTGTCCTGCGGTGTCAAAAGGGGACAGTCATCACCGCGGGGAATGCCGGGTAATTAACGCGCCATTGATCATCCCAATTAGTGAATAGTGATTTTTGTTTGCTATGTTGTGAAGATTGGGTGGATGGGATAAAAATTATACATAAATCCAAGTGAGCAGGCCCTCAATTATAAACCAGGGGCTGTTGAGCACAGGGCTAAATCGCTGGCTTTGAAAGCAGAGCAAGGCAGGCCAGCAGCACGGTTCGATTTCCGTAACAGCCTCCCTGAACAGGTGCCGTAATGTGGCGACTAGGGGCTTTTCACAGTAACTTCTTTTGAAGCCTACTTGTGACAATAAACGAATTTCATTTCAGAATGAAAGGGGGTTACAAATTAATTTTCATTGAGGTACAATGAAAAGTATTCGGCTGGACAAAGTCCCCACACCGGTGTGTAAGTGTTGGTGGTTTACGCCAGGAAAATTGGCACAAAACAGCCACTGATTCCTGCTCCGAAGGAGGGAGGGTGGGGGCCAGCACGGAAGCAGCGTATAGCTCCCATCTCTAGCTTCTGATACGGCCTGGAGGATTGCTAGGTCAGTGGCCACGCATGTGCAGGGTGAGGCCATCAGCAGCCTTGCTGTGCTTCAAGGCAGACTATGCCTGCGGCCCCGGACCGCAAAAGTAGTATCCCCTTTGGCCGCTCGCATGCTGCAGACCGCCTGCACAGTGCTCCCAATTGAAGCCCCCACTGCCCGCGGATTGGCCCTCCCCTGACTGAATATGATGCAAGTTTCCCGAACGGCTGGGACCATGAGAATTCGCATCGTCGGGAACTCAGCCAGTTGGAGACGGAGCACCGTGGGGCGGTCCTCAGGCAATGGCCTCAGACCATGCAGCGTACTCCTAGAATACACCGATTTTCAGAGGGCAGAGCTTCCGAAAACCGGTGCCGACCCCGAGTTCGGAGTCAAAACAGATTCTCCGCCCCGTCACCGAGCACGATTTCCGTGTCAGGGATCAGAGAATCCAGTCCCTTGTTCTGCGTACAATCCAGACAGGTCATTCCGTAGTTGAAAAATAGAGGACATACAACAGATACATAATGTAAATGCATAGAAACAAATACCGGGTGAAGCACTACTCAGTCGAGAAGTTCGTGGAGAGATCAGATCAGTCCATAAGAAGGTCATTCAGGAGTGTGATAACAGCGTGCAAGAAGCTGTTTTTGGATCTGTTAATGCGTGATCTCAGACCTTTGTATCTCCTGCCCGATGGGAGGAGTCATTGATTCTGCTGGCCACTTTCCCAAGACAGCATGGGATGTAGACAGAGTCAATAGATGGCAGGCAGGCTTGCGTGATGGACTGGGTTGTGTTCATGGCTCTCTGTAGTTTCTGATGGTCTTGTGCTGAGCAGTTGTCACAGCAGGCTGTGATGCAGCCAGAAGGATGTTTTCTATGCTGCATCTGTAAAAACCGATAAGAGTCAACGTGAACATGCTGGATTTCCATAGTTTCCTGAGGAAGTATAGGCGCTGTTATGCTTTCTTGGTCGTAGCATCGATGTGGGAAACCCTATCCATCTAATATTGGAAAATAGATATCTAATGAGAGGGAAATCAATTTGTGTATCCTTTTTAGTGTGGCCAAACCATCTAGCCTGCACATCTTTGGGTTGTGGGGGTGAAACCCACGCAAACACGGGAAGAACTACCAAACTCCACATGGACAGTGACCCAGAGCCGGGATACGAACCTGGGTCCTCAGCGCCGTAAGCAGCAATGCTAACCACTGTGCCACCGTGCTGCCCCCCCCCCCCCCCCCCCACCCACCCAATGTCTCATTCTTAAAGTGTATCACCTCATTCTAGTCTTTCCCACGGGTCCAAACCGCAGTGGACTTGTTGGGTCTGGAAATTTCCAATGCGGGACACTAAAGGGAGGTAGGTTCCAGGAGAAATTAGTTGTTAAGCAGTCGTTGTTCCAACATTGCTATAGAATACAGCATTGTTTAATTAACAAGTATATCCGTTGAGTGTTTCAAGCTACCAAGGTGTTCCAAAATACATTTTGATAGAATTACACGGAAGGAAAGAGAGGAAATAATGGTACATTGAAACTAGAATTGTCTATTCTGAATTTATATCAATCACTGACAGTGATGATGTTTGTAAATTCATTTTACAGGATATTAGAAAGGAGGATTTACAGATGTGAAACTGAAACCAAACATCATCTGACAGTCACTCAATTCATCAGCTCCTGAAAATCCTCAGACTTTGAATGTTGAAGGAGAAATGTTTGTCTCTTCTGTCTGTGAGAAACAATGTTAAATATCAGTGCGACTGGAAAGACATTGAGACAACACACCCGAGTGAGAGGGTTCCAGTGAACTGACTGAGGAAAGAGCTCTAACCAGTTACACAGCCTGAAGAAACATCAAGACATTCACAGCGAGGAGAAACTGTACACGTGTCCTGTATGTGGAGAAGACTTCAACTGTTCATCCAACTTGGAGAGACACAAGGACACAGGCATCATGGAGAAACCATGGAAATGTGAGGACTGTGGGAAGGGATTCAGTTATCCTTGCCTGCTGGAAAACCATCGGCGCAGTCACACTGGGGAGAGGCCGTTCACCTGCTCTGTGTGTGGGGAGGGATTCATTCAGTCATCTGGCCTTTGGTCTCACCAGCGGATTCACACTGAGGAAAAGCTATTCATCTGCACCTCCTGTGGAAAGAGGTTCAGGCATTCTTCAGCACTCACTGTACATCAACGCACTCACACTGGGGAGAAGCCGTTCGTCTGCTCAGAGTGTGGGAAGGGATTCACTCAGTCATTTCACCTGCTGTCGCACCAGTGTGTTCATAGAGGTGAGCGGCCATTCACCTGCTCTGTGTGTGGGAAGGGATTCACTGGATCATCCCACTTGCTGTCACACCAGCGAGTTCACATTAAGGAGAAACCATTCAGCTGCAATTCCTGTGGAAAGAGTTTCAGACAGGCATCCTCCCTCATTGTACACCAGCGGCTCCATACTGGGGAAAGACCGTTTACTTGCTTTGTGTGTGGGAAGGGATTCACAGTTTTACCCACCCTTCTGAGACACCAGCAAATTCACACTGAAGAGAAACCATTCAGCTGTACCTCCTGTGGAATGAGTTTCAGGCAGTCATCCAACCTCACTGCTCACCGACGCACTCACACTGTGGAGAGACCGTTCACATGCTCCGTGTGTGGGAAGGGATTCAATCGGTCGTCCAACCTCACTGCTCACCAGCGAGTTCACACTGGGGAGAAACCGTTTACCTGCTCAGTGTGTGGGAAGGGATTCGCAAAGTCTTTCAACTTGCTGGCACACCAACGCACTCACACTGAGAGACCATTCAATTGCTGTGTGTGTGGGAAGGGATTCACTCAGTCACGATGCCTCCAGAGACATCAGCAAGTTCATCAATGACTGCAGGGGTTGGATTCTGCTGTTGTTGCTGTTGTTTAGTGTTGACGGTCTGACAATATTTTGTTCCTGCTGGTGTGAACCTCTATAACTGCTGGAACTTAATATGCTGAAAATGTCATTTATTGTGGGGGCTACAATGTCTATTTCCATCTGTGATCTTTGCTCTTAATTCAAGAACTCTCAGCAGAAACCTGTTTAAAATAAATTTATGAACTTTTGCTTCAATTCTAAACCAATCTTTGATGTAAAATCTACAATTCAGCGTCTGAAAGATCCAACTGCAGAGCTCAAAATATATTTTTTCAATGGCTCTTCTTGAGATTTTCTCGAGAGCTGCTTTGATGATTTTCGGGAGTTAATTTTTGGTTTCCAGGGTCTCCTTTTCCACTCTCACTGACTCCTTTATTAAGTGATGTAGTCACGTAATCACATTACTGTCTGTATTTGTGCTGAGTATTTTTTGAGTTTGCTTCTTTCAGTAGATAAGATAGCATAAATACCAAAGACTGTGTACATATTAAATGTTTTAAATTGGAATCTATAAATAAGATGTTTTGGTTAATTTATTTGGAAAGGAAACCCCTTACTCCATTTCCAAAATGAGAATTCGAACTATTTGACTCAAGGTAACTGAACAGGTGCCGAGTGTTTATTGGATCAGACGGTGGAGCAGGAAAAACTCACCCAATTCTGATCTTCATTGTGTGGATTTACATTCAAAACCCATCGATAACCTCACTCCACCCACTGAGATCAGCTCAGACTTGGCGTTCTGTATATTGTCTGTGAGCGTTCAACTGCAAATAACAGCAGTGAAGTATGTAAATCTGGATCTCAACTTCTAGTTTGACCCATGTGATTAATGAGTAAGTTCACAATACCCGATTAGTCCAATTCCTGCGCTGTGCATCCCACCTCCTGGGATATATAAAAATAATCGAATCTTGCTCAGAACGGGGAAAGCTCTACGTGTCTGCGATGGTTGGACCGTTACCAGACTCCCACTGCTGTGAAACCCTCTAGTTCTGTCCCAGGGAGACACGGCTCCTCCACACAGCACTGACTCAGGCAGCACGTCAGCCAGCTTCCTTCCTCAAAATGGGTGACAAGCTGTTCCTCCAGTCACAGATTCTGTCTCTGCAGAAGCAACGGCATTGGGAGAGACAGAATCTGTGATTGGAGGAGTTGTTCTGCACAGTCTGTCGCTCCCACACACGGGCAAATATTCTTTCAGTGGAAGCTCCCATGGTAGAATTTCCATTGGCCTTTTGAGGGTGAATTTGTGCTTCACACCTGGTTCTGAAATACTATCACTCTGGGTTTAAGGCTTCCTGGAGTAATACTCGGATCTCTATCTTGTCACCTGACTCAAATTCATATCATCACCTGAATCCCAGATTTAAATATGATTGTCCAAAACAGAAAACATATCTAATTTAACCCCTGTAAATCTGATTCAACACTCCCTCCACACAAGCTGCAACAGATTGTGTTTGGGACCAGTTGTTCCTTTATAGATTGTGTTCTTCTCAATGATGACAGTAGCAACCTTCTCCCTAACCTGTCTGAATCCTTCTCTTCACCAGGGAGACTCCCTGTTCTAACGGTGACATCCCCGTCTGCCCAGTTATTCCTTTAAACCAGCCCCTGAATTGTTTGTGAATTAATTTCGGAATTGTTTTAATGTAAGGTTATCAGAAGGGGCGGCTCATATTGACTTAAATCAAAGCTGGAAGGGTAGGAACTGCAAAAGGGCTGCTGGGCTCTTTTACCCACATACATTGGGTTTGATAATTGTTGTCCTGTCTTTGTGAGAGAGATGAATTCTTCAGGCAGACCTTAGTCTTGAAACTAAGTTAAATAATTTAAATATCAATTAGACATTCAAACTGGTCTCTGTTACCATGGGGATAAGTGATTCCGGCTGGAGCCTTGGTTGGGATTCTGGGTGTTTCTCACAAAAGGAGATAATCTGCAGTTAGCTTGGAAGCAGCTGTGGGGCCCGGAGCTGTGAACCAGCTGTGGGGGCAGGAGCTGTGAAACCAACTGTGAGACCAGGAGCTGTGAACCAGCTGTGGGGGCAGGTGCTGTGAACCAGCTGTGGGACCAGGAGCTGTGAAACCAGCTGTGGGAGCAGGAGCTGTGGAACCAGCTGTGGGACCAGGAGCTGTGAAACCAGCTGTGGGACCAGGAGCTGTGAAACCAGCTGTGGGAGCAGGAGCTGTGAAACCAGCTGTGGGACCAGGAGCTGTGAAACCAGCTGTGGGACCAGGAGCTGTGAACCAGCTGTGGGACCAGGAGCTGTGAACCAACTGTGGGACCAGGAGCTGTGAACCAACTGTGGGACCAGGAGCTGTGAACCAGCTGTGGGAGCAGGAGCTGTGAAACCAGCTGTGGGACCAGGAGCTGTGAAACCAGCTGTGGGACCAGGAGCTGTGAAACCAGCTGTGGGACCAGGAGCTGTGAACCAGCTGTGGGACCAGGAGCTGTGAACCAGTTGTGGGACCAGGAGCTGTGAAACCTGGAGCTGTGGGACCCAGGAGCTGTGAAACCAACTGTGAGACCAGGAGCTGTGAACCAGCTGTGGGATCAGGAGCTGTGAAACCAGCTGAGACCAGGAGCTGTGAACCAGCTGTGAGACCAGGAGCTGTGAACCAGCTGTGGGACCAGGAGCTGTGAGACCAGCTGTGGGACCAGGAGCTGGGAACCAGCCGTGGGACCAGGAGCTGTGAAACCAGCCGTGGGAGCAGGAGCTGTGAACCGGCGGTGGGAGCAGGAGCTGTGAAACCAGCTGTGGGACCCGGAGCTGTGAACCAGCTGTGCGACCAGGAGCTGTGAACCAGCTGTGGGACCAGGAGCTGTGAAACCAGCTGTGAGACCAGGAGCTGTGAACCAGCTGTGGGACCAGGAGCTGTGAACCAGCTGTGGGACCAGGAGCTGTGAACCAGCTGTGGGACCAGGAGATGGGAAACCAGCTGTGCGACCAGGAGCTGTGAACCGGCTGTGGGACCCGGAGCTGTGATACCAGCTGTGGGACCAGGAGCTGTGAACCAGCTGTGGGAGCAGGAGCTGTGAACCGGCGGTGGGAGCAGGAGCTGTGAAACCAGCTGTGGGACCCGGAGCTGTGAACCAGCTGTGGGACCCGGAGCTGTGAACCAGCTGTGGGACCAGGAGCTGTGAAACCAGCTGTGAGACCAGGAGCTGTGAACCAGCTGTGGGACCAGGAGCTGTGAACCAGCTGTGGGACCAGGAGCTGTGAACCAGCTGTGGGACCAGGAGATGGGAAACCAGCTGTGCGACCAGGAGCTGTGAACCGGCTGTGGGACCCGGAGCTGTGATACCAGCTGTGGGACCAGGAGCTGTGAACCAGCTGTGGGAGCAGGAGCTGTGAACCAGCTGTGGGACCAGGAGCTGTGAACCAGCTGTGGGACCCGGAGCTGTGAACCAGCTGTGGGACCCGGAGCTGTGAACCGGCTGTGGGAGCAGGAGCTGTGAAACCAGCCGTGGGAGCAGGAGCTGTGAACCGGCTGTGCGACCAGGAGCTGTGAACCAGCTGTGGGAGCAGGAGCTGTGAACCAGCTGTGGGACCAGGAGCTGTGAACCGGCTGTGGGACCAGGAGCTGTGAACCAGCTGTGGGAGCAGGAGCTGTGAACCAGCTGTGGGACCAGGAGCTGTGAACCGGCTGTGGGACCAGGAGCTATGAGACCCGGAGCTGTGAACCAACTGTGGGAGCAGGAGCTGTGAACCAGCTGTGGGACCAGGAGCTGTGAACCAGCCGTGGGACCAGGAGCTGGGAACCAGCTGTGGGGGCAGGTGCAGTGAACCAGCTGTGGGACCAGAAACCCAGAGGGCAATTTGGAACCAGGAGTGTTCCTAATGTTTAAATCACTAAGAAGACAGTGAAGCCACACTTGGACTGAGCAGTCTGCAGTTTTGAGATCTTGAAGATTGAGGTTTGTTTTGTGGAAAGATAATGGAAGGACCATCATAAAACCCGGGTTCAATTCCGGCCTCGGGTGACTGCCTGTGACACATTCTCCCCGTGTCTGCGTGGGTTTCCACCGGGTGCTCCAGTTTCTTCCCCAGTCCAAAGAAGTGCAGGTTAGGTGGATTGGCCATGTTAAATTGCCCGAGTGTACAAAACTTTAGCTGGGATTACGGGGATATCATGGAGGCATGGGCTTAAGTAAGGTTCTCATTCCAAGGGCCGGTGCAGACTCAATGGGCCAAATGGTCTCTTTCTGCACTGTAGGGATTCTATTCTATGATCCTTTTCTATTCTGACAGTTGGAGGGTCAGAGTTTCCTTCTGCTGGATTGGCCGGTCTTACAGCATTGCTTCACTTTTCCTACAGTGACCACATTTCAGAAAGGGTTCTCTGGCCGTGAAGCACTTTGAGCTGCCCTGAGGTGGTAAAAGGTGTATTTAAATGCTAGTTTATTTGTAAATCAACACGCTCCCATCCTTACAGGCAGATCGAGGAGCAGGAGCTTGAGCCAGCACATGGCAGCTGACAGCGCGAGGGCAGGAACTCCCAGTGTGGACTGCGACTGCTTCCCTTCACAGGCCACTGAATACATTGCAGAAACTGGTCATTTAAAGAGGGTGCCTTGACTTGCTGGTCTAAACACACAGCCATGTTCCCGCTGTGTAATGCTGGCTGAGAATAGACATTGGGGCTGGTCCATGTACCTCTACCATTGAAGTTGGACAAATGTTATGTTTTCTCCCTGTTATTCTGAGTTGACGAGAAACCATTCTCTTTAAACACATAAACAGGGAAGAGGCTGCAATGAAATCTGTCCCTTTTAACCTGCACAAAATCAGGAGGCTCAGATTCACAGGGTGCAGGAGTCCATTCTACCCATCATCCGCCTGTTATCTCTTTGAAAGGACTCGGATACATCCAACTACTCTGCTCTTCCCCCACAGCCCTGCAAATTCTTCCATATCAAGTATTTGCCCGGTGGAAAATACTATCGGATCTGCTTTCAGGCAGATCGGAACAATTCACTGAAAAATAAAATCTCATCTCCCCCTCTGGCTCCTTTGTCAATGACCTTTGAGGGACTGACTTTCTGTTTAAGAATCTGCCAACCCCACTCACAAACTTTCTCTAAAGTGCATTAATCTAATCATGAAAGTTCACCAAAACCAACTATTTAATCAATTAAATGTATGAATTTATTGATTATAAATCAATGGAGAAAGATTGTTCAGAGTGGGCCCAATCCTCGGAATTAGGACGGATTAAAGACAGGACACAGAGTGGTAGAAAAAGACTATTTGCTGTGTTACAGATACCGGATCAGACCCCAATGTGTGTCAGGAAACCAGAGGGAACCCCAAGAATTTCTCAGTTTGTAAAACTGTGAGGAAAGGATACTTCACCCCAGGAGTGATTCCACTGACTAATAGCGATCTTTTATATTAAACCAAACTTTATTGTTAACACAGTACCAACTATACTGACATCACAGAAAATAGTTTACAGTTAAAAGAACATAAATTTAGAGTACCCAACTAATATTTTCCAATTAAGGGGCAATTTAATGTGGTCAATTCACCTACCCTGCACATCTTTGGGTTGTGCAAAGATGGGGAGAATATGCAAAACTCCACACGGACAGTGACCCAGGGCCAAGATCGAACCTGGGACCTCAGTACCGTGAGGCAGTAATGCTAACGACTGTGCCACAGTGCTGTCCTGAAAATAGTTTACAATTAACAGTTAAAGAATTCTTAACAATAACAGGAAACATTTAAACTCCTAACTTATTTCTTCTCTACCTCCAATTAAGCAAAGCCCATTACAGGTCAAAAGCCACTTGTAAATAAAGTTAGCAAACACAGTGATACTTACTGTCCTCTGTGTAGAGAGTTAGTAAAAGGCGAGATACCATTTCAGACACTACCTGTAGGTCATTGTGTCTTTGGAAGGCTAAAAGCTAAACTACTTGCTACAGACCTGGCTCCTCCCATTAATTACATAATTTCTATCCCACTAAATGTCTTACGACCATTTTACTAAGGCTAAAAACCCTCAATTATCTAAACCTCAGGGAACCTTCTTGCTATAAATAAAATTCCATTAGCCCTATGTAGGTAGACAATTAAATGGTTGGAATCAATGATTATCCCACTTCTACAACTGCATGTTTTTAACTGCATGTTTTGCAGGCACACCTGCCTGTGTATTAAACAAGGATTATAAAACATATTACTAAAAAAGATGTATTACTGAAGCTACGTCCGAATTGGCATATAGACGGAAAAAGGATGAGATTAGGGAAGCAAATACGTGGCTAAAGGTGTGGTGTGGGAAAGAGGGGTTCCATTTGATGGGGCACTGGGATCAACATTGGGACAAGTAGGAACTGTATTGGGATCGTTTCCACCCAAAATGATCTGGGACCAGTGTCCGAGTGGAAAAGATAAATCAGGTTGTCATAACGACTTTAAACTAGTAAATGGGGGGGGGGGGGGGGGATCAATATAGTTACAAAAACAATTAGCAGGGCAGAGAGTAAATAAATAGTTAGGAACCAATTCAGAAACTGTTAATGGCAAAACTACGAGAAATATACTGGTTAAACCAGAAAAGGAAAATAATAAACAAGCGAATAAAGCATCAATACTGAGGGACAGGTTGGGGGGGGGGGGGGGGGGGGGGGGGGGAGGAGCCCAAGTCAGAGTTCTATAAACTAATGCACGGGGTGTAAGGAATAAACAAGATGAGCTGCAGGTGCAAATTCAAATTAAAGATTATGATGTAGTTGCTATTACAGAAACATGGCTGCCGGATGGTCAGGACTGGGAACTAAATATACCGGTTATAACATTTACAGGAGGGACAGGGAAGATGGCCAAGGGAGTGGAGTGGCCTTACTGAATAGAAATCCTATCACCTCAATGATGAGGGAGGATATAATGAGGGGAAAGCATCCAGCGGGGACCAGATGGGTGGAACTGAGGAACAGAAAAAGATCTAAAACTGTAATGGGTGTTGTGTATCACCCCCTGGTGGCAGTTCTGAGGTGTTACCGATTGTATTCCATGAAATGGAATCCCTCATTCCCACACCACTCCTTTAGCCACGTGTTTACTACCCTAATTTTCTCATCTCCAGGGCCGGCTCAAGGCACCGGCAACTTGGGCACTCGCCCGGGGCGCCATGTGCTAGGGGGCGCCAGAGACTCGGGTCCCGCGCATGCGCAGTTGGGCCGGTGCCAACCAGCGCATGCGCGGTGGCCGCCCTCCCCAATGGCGGCCCCCCCCCTCGGTCCGCCCCGCCCCCGGTCAGCCCCATCGGTCTGCTCCCCCGCTCGATCCGCTCCCCCCCGCCCCCCCCTTCGGGTCCGTTCCCCCGCCCCCCCTAAGGTCCGCCCCCCCCCCTCGGGTCCCCCCCCGTCCTCCACCTCTCGGCCCCGCCCCCTCTTGGTCCCGCCCCCCTCTCTCGGCCCCGCCCCATCAGTCCCGCCCCGCCCACTCGGCCCCACCCCCGCCGGCCCCCCCCCGGGCCCCGCCCCCCCCCCCCCCAAGGGCGCCGAAGTTCAGCTTGCCCGGGGCGCCAGCAACCCTAGGGCCGGCGCTGCTCATCTCTATGCCAATTTGGACGTGGCTTGGGTAATATATCAAAATTTTGGTCAAACAGGGAGAGCCAGCATGGATTGGTGAAGGGATGGTCATGTATGACAAATCTCATTGAATGTTTTGAAGAGGTGACTGAGGTAGTGGGCAGGAGAATGCTTAATGCAGAAGTTAGGCACATGTGTGACAAAGGCAGTGCAGTATTAATGGGGATTTTAACTTACACAAGATTGGGAGAGGCAGACAAACAGCTGTTAGAAAGGTAGTGAATTTCTGGAACATGTAGTTTCCTGCAGCAACATGTTCGAGATGTAACAAGGGGATCAGTAATAGATTTAATTATGAATCATGATCCAAATTCTATTAGTGGCCTACGTGTGCACAAACATTTATCAAATAGTGATCACAACATGGTTGAACTCAATGCAGCGTTTGAAAGTGAAAAGCACGATTCAGATACTGGAGTTTCAGACTGGGTAAGGCGGACATTAACGGAATGAGACAGAGACCGTCCACGGTAAACTGGGAACATCTGTTAACGAGTCAAACAACTGAAGATGTGTGGAGAATATTTAAAGAAACATTTAATGAGATACAGAGCAAGTGTATACGTCACTGAGGAAAAGGCTCCACTTCACAAAAAAAAAAGCCCTGGACAACTAAAGACGTTAAGGACAGCATAAAACTAAAAGAGAGGGCGTACAAAAATGCAAAACATACCAGAACCGGACAAATGGAATAGATACAAAGACCAATAAAGGGTCACAAAGCAGATTATAAGAGCTACTAAAAGGGATTATAAAAGGAAACTTGCAAGGGACATGAAAATCAATAAGAAGGAATGTTGCAGTTATATCAAGTGAAAGCAGGTGGACAAAAGTAGCGTCGACCACTAAAAACTGAAAATGGAGAGATTGAAATGAAATGAAAATCGCTTATTGTCACGAGTAGGCTTCAATGAGCCCAAGTCAGAGTTCTATAAACTAATGCACGGGGTGTAAGGAATAAACAAGATGAGCTGCAGGTGCAAATTCAAATTAAAGATTATGATGTAGTTGCTATTACAGAAACATGGCTGCCGGATGGTCAGGACTGGGAACTAAATATACCGGTTATAACATTTACAGGAGGGACAGGGAAGATGGCCAAGGGAGTGGAGTGGCCTTACTGAATAGAAATCCTATCACCTCAATGATGAGGGAGGATATAATGAGGGGAAAGCATCCAGCGGAGACCAGATGGGTGGAACTGAGGAACAGAAAAAGATCTAAAACTGTAATGGGTGTTGTGTATCACCCCCTGGTGGCAGTTCTGAGGTGTTACCGATTGTATTCCATGAAATGGAATCCCTCATTCCCACACCACTCCTTTAGCCACGTGTTTACTACCCTAATTTTCTCATCTCCAGGGCCGGCTCAAGGCACCGGCAACTTGGGCACTCGCCCGGGGCGCCATGTGCTAGGGGGCGCCAGAGACTCGGGTCCCGCGCATGCGCAGTTGGGCCGGTGCCAACCAGCGCATGCGCGGTGGCCGCCCTCCCCAATGGCGGCCCCCCCCCTCGGTCCGCCCCGCCCCCGGTAAACTGGGAACATCTGTTAACGAGTCAAACAACTGAAGATGTGTGGAGAATATTTAAAGAAACATTTAATGAGATACAGAGCAAGTGTATACGTCACTGAGGAAAAGGCTCCACTTCACAAAAAAAAAAGCCCTGGACAACTAAAGACGTTAAGGACAGCATAAAACTAAAAGAGAGGGCATACAAAAATGCAAAACATACCAGAACCGGACAAATGGAATAGATACAAAGACCAATAAAGGGTCACAAAGCAGATTATAAGAGCTACTAAAAGGGATTATAAAAGGAAACTTGCAAGGGACATGAAAATCAATAAGAAGGAATGTTGCAGTTATATCAAGTGAAAGCAGGTGGACAAAAGTAGCGTCGACCACTAAAAACTGAAAATGGAGAGATTGAAATGAAATGAAAATCGCTTATTGTCACGAGTAGGCTTCAATGAAGTTACTGTGAAGTCAGTGATAATGGGGAAATGGCAGACATGTTGAACAATTACTTTGCCTCAGTGTTTACAGTTGAAAAGGAGGATAACTTTCCGGTAGTCCTGAAAATGTAATAGTCGATCGAGGACAGGAACTTAATACAATTAACGCAAGTAACTAGGAAATTAATGGCACTAAAGAGTGACAAATCACTAGGATCTAATGGTTTCCAAGCGAGCGTGTTAAAGGAAGTAGGGGAGCACATTGTAGATGCCCGAACTATGAACTTTCAGAGTCCCTAGATTCAGGAGTAGTACACCTGGATTGGAAAATTTGCACGTCACTCCACTTTTTAAGAAGGGTGAAAGGGGGAAACCAGGGAATTACAGATCAGTTAGCCTAACGTCTGTGGTGGGGAAATCTCCAGATTCTTTACTCAGGGAAAGGGTAACTGAACAGCTCGAAAGATTTCGATTGATCAGGGAGAGCCAGCATGGATTTGTGAAGGGAAGTTTATGCTGACAAATCTCAGTGAATATTTTGAAGAGGTGAATGAGCTAGTGGACAGGAGAATGTCTATTGATGTTATTAACTTGGACTGCCAGAGGCATTTGACCAAGTCCCACATAAGAGTCCGTTAACTAATGTGGAAGCCCATGGAGTTGTGGGAAAATCAGTAACATGGTTAGGAATTGGTCGAGTGGCAGGCGACAGAGTGGGGATAATGGGAAGTACTCTAATTGGCAGGATGTGACTAGTGGTGTATCACAGTGATCTTTGTTGGGACCTCAATTATTCATTAATGACTTGAATGATGGCATAGAAAGTCATGTATCCAAATTTGCAGATGATACAAAGTTAGTTGACATTGTAGACAGGCTAGATTACAGCATAAAATTCCAAGAAGATAGGGCGGCATGTGGCACAGTGGTTAGCAGTGGGACTGCGGCACTGAGGACCTGGGTTCGAATCCCAGCCCTGGGTCACTGTCCATGTGTTGTTTGCACATTCTCCCCGTGTCTGCATGGGTTTCACCCCACAACCCAAAGATGTGCAGGTTAGGTGGATTGGCCAAGCTAAATTTCCCCTTACTTGGAAAAAAATAATAATTGGGTACTCTAAATGTATAAAAAAACAAAAAAATTGTAGGAAGATATTGACAGACGAGGATGGACAAAATTGTGGCAGATGGAATTCAATGTTAGCAGGTGTGAAGTTATTCATTTTGGACCAATAAATGACAGAATCATAGAATTCCTACAGTGCAGAAGGAGGCCATTCAGTCCATTGAGTTTGCACCAACCCTTTGAAAGAGTACTACATCCAAGTTCACTGCTCTGCTCTGTCCCAATAACTCCTTAACTTAACCTACACATAGGGGATAGCGTTGGCGGTTTATGGAGCTATTTTGGAAGAGGAGAAGGCACCACTTGAAGAGATCAAAGTAAAGTGGGAGGAAGAGTTGGGAGAGAGTATGGATGAGGGGTTCTGATGTGAGGTGCTCCGGAGAGTGAATGCCTCGAAGTTAAAATCACCACTATTCTTAGAAATCTCCCTCTAAACCAAAAAGGGTCAAAAAAGATGTTCTAAATGGTGAACAAGGATTTTCACTCCTTGACTCCTTCATAGATTTAAGTAGGTGCTATTCAGGTCAAACTAGTGTTTCAAGTTATAAGATATAATCTATATCTTCAAAGAAGGTTTTATCTACTTACCACTTAATAGCTTCAATCCTGGGTCCCACCTTGCTAAGAAAGTACAGTAGACTTATCGATATTTTGTAATAACCACTGTTTCAGGTTACATTAAATTTTTTAGTTATTTCATTTTACTTCAAAAGATAACATGACTGCCTTTACAACAAGTAAAAAAGATATTGCTTCTGGATTTTCCGTTCGAGTTGATCAGACCTTCGTGGTCCCCTTGACAATCTCTCTTCTTATCTGTGGGTGTTCTCAGTAGCTTTGATCCCTTGTTCGACTCCTGCATTCAATCATTCCCATCTACCAAAACAGTTCCGAGAGCTGGAAGTGAATGACTGCAGCGATTCAGGATATTTATTTCCTTCTCACAGCCATGCTGGTTACATTTTCTTATCTTCAAGTAATATCTTCTGCTCATTTATGTAATTTTATTTGTCCGTTGTACACACCTAGTTTCCATCATGTCTGACAAGAAGATGCTTCAATGGTAAGCATTGGTAAAAATGCTTTGATGTTTGTCTCTTAACCTTAGAGGAGTGATTCCTCTGGCTCTAGTCATGTTTAAACATAGGAACATAAGAACCAGGAGCAGGAGTAGGCCATCTGGCCCCTTGAGCCTGCTCCGCCATTCAATGATATTATGGCTGATCTTTTGTGGACTCAGCTCCACTTTCCGGCCCGAACACTATAACCCTTAATCCCATTATTCTTCAAAAATCTATCTTTACCTTAAAAACATTTAATGAAGGAGCCTCAACTGCTTCACTGGGCAAGGAATTCCATAGATTCACAACCCGATGGGTGAAGTTCCTCCTAAACTCAGTCCTAAATCAACTTCCCCTTATTTTGAGGCTATGTCCCCTAGTTCTGCTTTCACCCGCCAGTGGAAACAACCTGCCCACATCTATCCTATCTATTCCCTTCATAATTTTATATGTTTCTATAAGATCCCCCCTCATCCTTCTAAATTCCAATGAGTACAGTCCCAGTCTACTCAACCTCTCCTCATAATCCAACCCCTTCAGCTCTGGGATTAACCTAGTGAATCTCCTCTGCACACCCTCCACCGCCAGTACGTCCTTTCTCAAGTAAGGAGACCAAAACTAAACACAATACTCCAGGTGTGGCCTCACTAACACCTTATACAATTGCAACATAATCTCCCTAGTCTTAAACTCCATCCCTCTAGCAATGAAGGACAAAATTCCATTTGCCTTCTTAATCACCTGTTGCACCTGTAAACCAACTTTCTGTGACTCATGCAGTAGCACACCCAGGTCTCTCTGCACAGCGTCATGCTTTAATATTTTATTGTTTAAATAATAATCCTGTTTGCTGTTATTCCTACCAAAATGCATAACCTCACATTTGTCCAAATTGTATTCCATCTGCCAGACCCCAGCCCATTCACTTAGCCTATCCAAATCCCTCTGCAGACTTCCAGTATCCTCTGCCCTTTTCGCTTTACCGCTCATCTTAGTGTCATCTGCAAACTTGGACACATTGCCCTTGGTCCCCAACTCCAAATCATCTATGTAAATTGCGAACAATTGTGGGCCCAACACGGATCCCTGAGGGACACCACTAGCTACTGATTGCCAACCAGAGAAACACCCATTAATCCCCACTCTTTGCTTTCTATTAATTAACCAATGCTCTATCTATTCTACTACTTTACCCTTAATGCCATGCATCTTTATCTTATGCAGCAACCTTTTGTGTGGCACCTTGTCAAAGGCTTTCTGGAAATCCAGATATACCACATCCATTGGCTCCCCGTTATCTACTGCACTGGTAATGTCCTCAAAAAATTCCACTAAATTAGTTAGGCACGACCTGCCCTTTCTGAACCCATGCTGCGTCTGCCCAATTTCTATCCAGATGCCTCGCTATTTCTTCCTTGATGATAGATTCCAGCATCTTCCCTACTACCGAAGTTAAGCTCACTGGCCTATAATTTCCTGCTCTCTGCCTACCTCCTTTTTTAAACAGTGGTGTCACGTTTGCTAATTTCCAATCCACCGGGACCATCCCAGAGTTTAGTGAATTTTGGTAAATCATCACTAGTGCATCTGCAATTTCTAGCCATCTCTTTTAGCACTCTGGGGTGCATTTGATCAGGGCCAGGAGACGTGTCTACCTTTAGCCCCATTAGCTTGCCCATCACTACCTCCTTAGTGATAACAATCCTCACCTGTCATAGCCTCATTTCTATCAGTCGCTGGCATGTTAGTTGTGTCTTCCACTGTGAAAACCGACCCAAAAATCCTGTTCAGTTCCTCAGCCATTTCCTCATCTCCCATTATTAAAACTCCCTTCTCATCCTCTAAACGACCAATATTTACCTTAGCCACACTTTTTTGTTTATATATTTGTAAAAACATTTACTGTCTGTTTTAACATTCTGAGCAAGTTTACTCTATCTTACTCTTCTTTATAGCTTTAGTAGCTTTCTGTTGCCACCTAAAGATTTCCCAGTCCTCTAGTCTCCCACCAATCTTTGCCACTTTGTATGCTTTTTCCTTCAATTTGATACTCTCCCTTATTTCCTTAGATATCCACGGTCGATTTTCCCTCTTTATACCGTCCTTCCTTCTTGGTGTTAATTTATGCCTTATTAGACTCTGGCAATTCTTATCAACTGCTTGCTAAAATAATTAACTTCTAGGAAAGTGTGAGGTATTTTTTCCTCTATGTAACTAAAAACTTAAATCGCTATTATTTCTTTAACTTGAAAGGACAGCATCAGATTACAACATGAGCTGTCTCAAGCTGGTTTTCAAGCTGATAAAGGCTATGTGCATTTCAAACCCTCTTTTCTGCATGCTGTTAACCCTTTGTGGGATTTATGCTTGCTTTTTCTCATATTCCTTTGGGTTTTGACAGACCTTCTTGTTTCAAATGACATCTTTCCCATTTTACTTTACAGCCTCCACCTCGTGCGCGAGGTTGGGGCTGATACAGCTGAAGGTGGTATATAGAGCACACCACACAAGGGTGAGGATGAGCCGACTCTTTGAGGAGGTAGAAGATGTGGTTGAACGTCATGCGGCTGGGAGGGGGGTGGGGGGGGGGGGGGGGGGGGTGCACGAATCACGTTCATATGTTCTGGCCCCGTCCAAAGCTGGAGAATTACTGGAAAGAGCATTCCGTTAGCCTTTTTGATTATTTTCTGCACTTGTTCGTGGTATTTCAGGAATCGGTACACCTGGGTAATCTCTAGAGTGTAAAGAACAAAGAACAAAGAAAATTACAGCACAGGAACAGGCCCTTCGGCCCTCCCAGCCTGCGCCGATCCAGATCCTTTATCTAAACCTGTCTCCTATTTTCCAAGGTCTACTTCCCTCTGTTGCCACCCGTTCATATATCTGTCTAGATGCCTCTTAAATTATGCTATCGTTCCCGCCTCTACCACCTCTGCTGGTAAAGCGTTCCACGCACCCACTACCCTCTGCGTAAAAAACTTTCCATGCACATCTCCCTTAAACCTTCCCCCTCTCACCTTGAAATCGTGACCCCTTGTAACTGTCACCCCCACTCTTGGAAAAAGCTTGTTGCGATCCACCCTGTCCATACCTCTCATAATTTTGTATACCTCAATCAGGTCCCCCCTCAGCCTCCGTCTTTCCAACGAAAACAATCCTAATCTACTCAACCTTTCTTCATAGCTAGCCCCCTCCATACCAGGCAACATCCTGGCGAACCCCCTCTGCACCCTCTCCAAGGCATCCACGTCCTTCTGGTAATGTAAAGAAAGTGGTGCACAGGAAACTGGACCTGGGCCCCCGGGAGGCCATATTCGGGATGTCGGACCAGCCGGGGTGGAAACGGATATGGAGGCAGATGTTGTAGCCTTCGCCTCATTGATAGCCCGAAGGCGGATCCTGATGGGTTGGAGAGCTGCCTCTCCACCCTGTGCCCTGGCGTGGCGGGGGGACCTGTTGGAATTCTTAACTCTTGAGAAGGTTAAGTTTGAACCGAGGGGAAGGATGAGGGGTTCTACAACTCATGGGCGTTATTAATTATGCACTTTCAAGAATTGGATAACATTGAAGAGGGGGGGCTTGGGGGACGGTATGTGTTAATGGTGACTATGGGTGATTCCTGATTCTTTTTTATTATGTGTTTATGTTAACATGTGGGCTAATGTTTGGTGGGAGGATGGGATTGCTGTTGTTGAGATGGGGATTGACATTGTATTCGTTACTGCTTATTGTTTATTATTGTGGGTGTACATTTGGCAGAAAATGTGAAAAAGAATAAAAATTATTTTTTTTAAAACTTAACCTACACATCTTGGCCCATCATGTCTGCGCCGACCCTCCAAAAAGCAGCCCACCTAGGCCCACTCCCCCGCCCTATCTCCGTAACCCCACCTAACCTTTGGACACTAAGGGTCAATTTAGTATGGCAAATCCACCTAACCTTCACATCTTTGATCTGCAGGAAACCGGAGCACCTGGAGGAAATCCGGGGAGAAGGTACAAACTCCGCACTGTCAGTCACCCAAGGTTGGAATCGAACCGGAGTCCCTGGCGCTGTGAGGCAGAAGTGCTAACCACTGGGCCGCCCCGAGCAGGGTACTTTCTGAATGGTAAGAGGCTAAGTACAGTGGATGTCCAAAGGGACTTTGGGGTTCAGGTGCACAGATCTCTGAAATACCACGAACAAGTGCAGAAAATAATCAACAAGGCTAACGGAATGCTAGCATTTATATCTAGAGGGTTCTATCATACCAACACAGAGGTTATGCTGCAGCTATACAAAACCCTGGTTAAAAACCCTGGTTAGACCCCACTTGGAGTCACTATGAGTGGTTCTGGGCCTCACACTTTAGGAAGGATATATTGGCCTTGGAGGGAATGCAACAGAGATTTACAAAAATGATACCTGGACTATAAGGGTTAAGGTGCAAAGAGGGATTACACAAATGAAACCTGTTTTCACTGGAATATAGAAGGTTAAGGGGGGATCTGATCGAAGTCTTGCAGATATTAACAGGAGAAGATAAGGTCGATAAAGGTTAACTATTTTCATTGGTTGGAGACTCTAAAACTAGGGGCATAATCTGAAAATTAGGGCCAGACGTTCAGGAGAGATGTTAAGAAGCACTTCTTGGGGCAGCACGGTGGCACAGTGGTTAGCATTGCTGCCTACGGCGCTGAGGACCCGGGTTCGAATCCCGGCCCTGGGTCACTGTCTGTGTGGAGTTTGCACAATCTCCCCGTGTCTGCGTGGGTTTCGCCCCCACAACCCAAAGATGTGCAGGTTAGGTGGATTGGCCATGCTAAATTGCCCCTTAATTGGAAAAAAAAAAATTGGGTACTCTAAATTTATAAAAAAAAAAAAGCACTTCTTCTCAGGCGCCTGCTGAACGTGATAATGACCCCCTCCGGGGAGAGAACACAAGAGGTGATCGTCTCCCTGGACGCAGAAAAGGCCTTCGACAGAGTCGAGTGGAAATACCTCATAGAGGTACTGGAGCGGTTCGGGCTTGGAACAGGGTTCACCGCTTGGGTAAAGCTCCTGTACAACGCTCCCATGGCGAGTGTACAGACCAACAATACCAACTCCCAATACTTCCAGCTGCACAGGGGCACCAGACAAGGATGCCCACTGTCCCCGCTGCTGTTCGCACTAGCAATTGAACCGCTAGCAATCGCGCTCAGGGCAGCAAAAAATTGGAGGGGGATCCGAAGGGGAGGTAGAGAGCACAGAGTCTCACTCTATGCGGATGATCTGCTCCTCTATATCTCGGACCCACAAAGCAGCATGGACGGAATCATTGCGCTCCTGAAAGAGTTTGGAGCCTTCTCGGGCTACAAACTCAACATGAGCAAAAGTGAGATCTTCCCAGTACACCCGCAAGGGGGGGGGGGGGGGCAGCACTAAAGGGGCTGCCGTTCAAACAAGCCCGACATAAATTCCGCTACCTGGGGATCCAAATAGCCCATGACTGGAAAGGGATCCACAAATGGAACCTCACCAGCCTGACGGAGGAAGTTAAAAAGGACCTGCAAAGATGGAACACACTCCCGCTCTCCCTCGCGGGGAGAGTTCAGACGATCAAAATGAACGTACTGCCCAGGTTCCTCTTCCTGTTTAGATCCATTCCGATCTACATCCCCAAGGCCTTTTTCAAAGCGCTGGACAAACTCATCATGACGTTCGTATGGGGGGGGTAAAAATGCTAGGATCCCAAAGAAGGTCTTACAAAAAACAAAAACCAGGGGAGGGTTAGCCCTCCCGAATCTACAATTCTACCACTGGGCAGCAACAGCCGAGCGAGTAAGGGGATGGATCCAGGAGCCAGAAGCTGAGTGGGTGCGTGCGGAGGAGGCCTCCTGCATGGGAACCTCCCTCCGGGCCCTCGCCACGGCAGCACTCCCATCCCCACCCAAAAAACACTCCAGCAGCCCAGTGGTGACAGCCACCCTCCAATCCTGGAACCAACTGCGGCAGCAACTTGGCCTGACCAAAATGTCGAACAGGGCTCCCATCTGCAACAACCATAGGTTCACACCAGCACTGACTGACGCCACCTTCAAAAGGTGGAGGCAGGACGGGGGGACACTGACAGTCAGGGACCTATACACGGACGACAGGATCGCAACACTGGACGAACTGACAGAGAAATTTCAGCTAGCTGGGGGGAACGAGCTACGGTACCTGCAGCTCAAAAACTTCCTACGAAAGGAGACAAGGACGTACCCACAACCGCCACGACAGACACTACTGGAAGACCTACTGGACGCAAGTATCCTAGAGAAAGGGAACTGTAGTGACATGTATGACCGACTGGTAGATAGGGACGACACCGTACTGGACGCAACAAGAAGGAAATGGGAGGACGACCTGGGGATGGAGATAGGGTGGGGACTCTGGAGCGAAGCACTGCATAGGGTCAACTCCACCTCCACGTGTGCAAGGCTCAGCCTGACGCAACTAAAAGTGGTACATAGAGCCCACTTAACAAGAACCCGTATGAGTAGGTTCTTCCCGGAGGTGGAAGACAGATGTGAACGGTGCCAAAGAGGCCTGGCCAACCACGCCCACATGTTCTGGTCTTGCCCCAGACTCGTGGAGTACTGGACAGCCTTCTTCGAGGTTATGTCCAAAGTGGTGGGAGTGAGGGTGGAGCCATGCCCGATAGTGGCGGTCTTCGGGGTTTCAGAACAGCCAGATCTATTCCTGGGGAGGAGGGCGGACGCCCTTGCCTTTGCCTCCCTGATCGCCCGCCATAGAATCCTGTTTGGCTGGCGGTCAGCAGCACCGCCCAGAGCTGCGGACTGGCTGTCCGACCTCTCGGAATCTCTCCAAATGGAGAAAATCAAATTTGCCATCCGAGGGTCGGACGAAGGCTTCCACAGAACGTGGGAGCCATTCATGCAACTGTTCCGGGACCTATTTGTGGCCAATGTACAAGAGGAAGAATAGTCGGGGGAAGGTAGCGGGGGGGGGGGGGGGGGGGGGCTACAGGTTCGTTACGGGGGTTCAATGGCTAGCTAAGGCCCAAAACCAAACTAAATAAACATGTTGAGGGGGGGGGGGGGGGGGGGGGGCGCAGTTACTACTACGAAGATGCTTACCTGTAAATATGTATGTTAATTTTTGTGTGTTTGTTTTTTTTTCTCTCCTAACAATTTGTAATTTGTTCAATATAAAATATGAAAACTGAATAAAAACATTTATAAAAAAAAAAGAAGTACTTCTTCATAAAAAGGGTGGGAGAGGTTTGGAACTCTCTCCCATACACAGCAGTTGAAGCTGGATCAGTTGTTAATTTTAAATCGGAGATCGATAGATGTGTGTTAAGCAAAGATATTCATGGACATGGGCCAAAGGCAGGTATATGGAGTTAGGCCACAGATCAGCAATGATCTCATTGAATGGCGGGAAACGCTCGAGGGGCTGAATGGCTCAAGGGGCTGAATGGCCTACTCCGGTTCCTATGTTCCTACAATACAATATATTTAATAAACATTCATCACAACTGTACAAGATAAAATTAATACATTGCATCTGCTTCTGTGAATCATTTCAGTGGAAATGTGCCCTCACTCAAGGAGATTTAGTCACTGAAATGAAAATTGGGAAACCAGCCAGTGCAACAGAAACAAACTCTCCAACCCTCACACCACTAACTGTCAGAATGAACGTGGGTCAGTCCTGGATGTGATTAACAGCAGCAACAGCAGCAGAATCCAAACCCTGTAATGACTTGTGAACTCGCTGGTGTTTCTGCAGGTGGGCTGTACTTCTGAATCCTTTCCCACACAGGGAACAGATAAACGGCTTCTCATCAGTGTGAACTCGCTGGTGTGCGAGCAGGTTGGATGAATCAGTAAATCCCTTCCCACACACTGAGCAGGTGAATGGTCTCTCCCCAGTGTGAACTCGCTGGTGTTTTTGCAGGTGGGATAATTGAGTGAATCCCTTCCCACACACGGAGCAGGTGAATGGTCTCTCCTCAGTGTGAACTTGCTGGTGTCTCTGCAGGTTGTATTGACATCCGAATGCCTTCAAACACACGGAGCAGGTAAACGGCTTCTCCCCAGTGTGAACTTGCTGGTGTGTGCATAGGTTGAATGAAGTAGTAAATCCTTTCCCACACTCAGAGCAGATGAACAGTGGCACCTCGCTGTGAGCTCGTTGGTGTGTCCGCAGGTTGGATAATGTACTAAATCCCTTCTCGCACTGAGAGCAAATGAACGGTTTCTCCCCAGTGTGAGTGCGTCGATGAGTTTCCAGCTCAGACGGGGATCCGAATCCCTTCCCACAATCCCCACATTTCCACGGTTTCCCCATGGTGTGGGTGTCCGTGACTCGGTGCTTTTCCAGTCACACTGACAGTAAAATGGCCGACGGTTTTCCCTGTCCTGACAAATTGAGTGACTCTGTCCGATCTTAATGTGAAGTTTGGTTTGAGATTTCTTACTGCAAATCCTCCCCTTTGAATATCCTGTAAGAGTTTACAAATGTCATCAGTGTCAATACAGTACATAAATATAAAACAGACAAATCTAGTTTCAATGGATTATTCTTTCATCGCTCTTTCGCCTAAAGTCATCCCAGACAGACTCCCTTTTGCACTTTGCCGTACTTAATATTCACACTCCCAATTCTTCTGAATGAGCGATTCATGCTGAGTGACAGATCCACGGTCACTGCTTTCTGTCCAGGACAGTGGATTAAAAATCTTTATAGAGACTGCTCGTATGTATGCGTGTGTGAGATACAGTAATGTATTTCTTAATTGGAGGGACATACAATTGGAAGGGGATGTGTGGAAGAGCTTTATTTAAACAGCCAGTGGTCATAATGTGGAAATCCCCATCTCTGAGGATGGTGGAAGTGGAGACAAATAATTTCAAAATTAAATTCGATAGGCAATTGGAGAAAATAAACCAACACAGAAACTGGATTATAGAGGGGGAAGGGATTCACTGGATTGCCCTAGAGAGTCTCGGCATGGACTCAAGTTACTGAATGGACTCTTTTTGTGCCTTAATGACTCTGTGACTGGGAATATATATAGTAATATATTTAAAATAGAAATAATAATAAATGCAGTTTTTCACATAATCAAAATAATTTAGATAAAATAAGTACCATATAACAACACAAGATACATTCTATCCTATATAAATTTACTGTCTCCTTAAATGTCAACCATCTACTGGGGAAACCATCCCTATAATTATGAACATTAGAAAGCACCATCCTTTTAGCCAGACAATACATGTCACAAAAACAGAAAATGCTGGAAAACCTCAGCAGGTCTGACAGCATCTGTGGAGAGAGAACAGAGCTAATGTTTCGAGTCTGGATGATTCTTTGTCAAAGCCATCCAGACTCGAGCCGTGACATTTTCCAGCATTTTCTGTTTTTGTTTCAGATTCCAGCATCCACAGTAGTTTGCTTTTATCTTAGAAATAAATGTTTCAAGCTGAGGGAGCAAATTATGTCAATGACTCTGAGAAGGAGAGAGACCGAAGCCAATCTTTCCAGCGTCTGCACCCTTCCTGGATTCACCTCCTACAAGTCAACAAATTAATTCAAAATTAGAAATGCGGAGAAAAGGAAGTGTGTTACTCACAGATATTGGACACCGGGGGGGGGCGGTTTTCGTCTGTGTGAATCTGAATCTTCATTCACATATGGAGCAGCAACAGCAGCTTTGCTGCGCAGCAATGAACAAGTTCACAGACCCCATTGTCCAACTTCCGCATTCAGACGCTTCCGGTGCGCTGACTCGTCCCATTGGTCAACTCCCGCGGAGCGCAATCCGACCCCTCGTGGGGCTGGGAGACACTTTGATGCGCTGAGCTGTTGTCCAATCCGCAGTGTTTTACTGCAGGAACCAGTGATATTCTCCCAATGGGACTCCCAATGTGTGCTGGGGAAACACTCTGAGCCATTGTGACGCCACAACGGAGTCTTGCCTGAATCAGCCAGTAAAAATCACTCTGCTTCGCAGTGACGTCATTGTGACCGTTCCCTACCCAGGACTCCCTCCAGCCAAGGTTTCCCGGTAACCGGCCAACGGGGAGTTCTGGAGGACCGGAAGGACTCTGGACCTCCAGGCAATCAGAGGGCAGGCTTTGTCTGAATGAAGATTGAGCTTCACACAGACTGAAACTTCCTCCTGTTTCAAACATCTGTGAGAAAATCACTTTCCTTACTTCCGCCTTTCCATTTATTTTCTAATTCTGGATTTTATTAAACCAGGGGCTAGTTTAGCTCACAAGGCTAAATCGCTGGCTTTTAAAGCAGACGAAGCAGGCCAGCAGCACGGTTCAATTCCCGCACCAGCCTCCCCGGACAGGTGCCGGAATGTGGCGACTAGGGGCTTTTCACAGTAACTTCATTGAAGTCTACTCGTGACAATAAGTGATTTATTTATTTATTTATTTATTTTTATTTGTTGATTTGCCGGAACTGAAGGGAAAGGAAGTGAATCCAGGGAGGGTGTAGACTCTGGAAAGGTTGGTCCAGGTCATAGAATCCCTACATTGCAGAAAGAGGCTATTTTGCCACAACGAGTCTGCACGGGCCCTTGGAAAGTGCACCCTACTGAAGGGCAGGTAAGTACTTAAGGCCACACCTCCACCCTATCCCAGTAACCATTTTTTGGACAATAGTGGCAATTTAGCAATCCACCTAACCTGCACACTTGCGCAAGGGAGGAAATCGGATCACCCGGAGGAAACCCACGCAGCCACAAGGTAAAAGGGCAAACTCCACACAGTCACCCAAGGCCAGAATTGAACCCGGGATTGTGGAGCTGTGAGGCATCAGTGTTAGCCACCATGCCTTCCTCTCACTCTCTCTTAAAGATATTAACATCCTTTGCACCCTGAGCATGATATTTATTTGTCTGGCTAAAAGGATGGTCTCTTTCCTAATGTTCACAATTAAAGGGCTGGTTTCCCCAGGAGGCGACTGACATTTAAGGGGACAGTAAATTAAGAGAGCATAGAGATATTTCTCGTGATGTTATCTGGTATGTTTTAGATATTTATTGGCCTGTAATAAATTTCATAATTATCATTATTCATAATTATTTCTAATCTTGTAATATATTACTCTAATTGTGTTATTTTTCCAGTCGTAGTGTCATTAAAGCACACAAAGTCAAATTCAACAACTTGTGTCCACGTTGACTCTCTTTAGATCAATCCAGTCAGTCCATTCCCCGGTCTATATCCCCCGCCTGTACCCCTTTCCCCAGCAAGTTTATTTCCTCAAGTGCTGATCCAATTTCATTTAGAACTCATTAATCTGATAGGTAACAAGTTCCTGGTCATGTGCATTCACTCATAAATAAAGCTCTTCTTTGTTGTGATTTTTTTTCATTCATTCATGATATCTAGACATCGCTGGCTGGGTCAGCCTTTATTGCCTAATTGCCCTTGAACTGGGTTGATGTGCTGGACCATTTCAGAGAGCATTTGAGAATCAACCACATTGTTGTAGGTCTGAGAGGGGATCTCATAGAAACGTATAAATTTCTAACAGGAGTAGACAGAGTAGATTCAGAAAGAATGTTCCTGCTGGTGGGGAGTCCAGAACTAAGGGGTCATAGTTTGAGGATAAGGGGTAAAACTGAGGTGAGGAGAAATCCTTCACCCAGAGAGTGATGAGTGTGTGGAATTCATTACCACAGAAAGTCATTGAGGCCAAAACATTGTGAAATTTCATGGAGTTAGATATAGCTCTTGGGGCGAAAGGGAATCAAAGGATATGTATGGCTCTGTAGCGCAATGGATAGTGTGTTGGGCGTATACTTTTTAAAAATAAATTTAGAGTACCCAATTCATTGTTTCCAATTTAGTGGCAATTTAGCGTGGCCAATTCACCTACCCTGCACATCTTTGGGTTGTGGGAACAAAACCCATGCAACATGGGGAGAATGTGCAAACCCCACATGGAGAGTGACCCAGAACTGGGATCGAACCTGGGACCTCAGCACCGTGAGGCAGCAATGCTATCCATTACGACTCTGAGCTGCCCGTTGGACTTCTACTTAATGGCAAGTAAGGGATTCAAAGTTTGTGGGTTCAAATCCCACCAGAGTCGACTGTTAGTGCGGCACAATGGCTAGCACTGCTGTCTCAGTGCCATGGACTCGGGTTCAATTTCGACCTTGACTGTCTGTGTGGAGCTTGCACCTTCTCCCCATGCCTGCGTGTGTTTCCATCGGGTGCTCCGGTTTCCTTCCACAGTCCAGAGATGTGCAGCTTAGGTGGATTGGCCATGCTAAATTGCCCTTTAGTGTGCAGTGGGATAACGGGGACAAGGGCAGGGAAATGGACCTAGGCAGGGTAATCTTTCAGAGGGTCAGTGCAGACTCGATAGGCCGAATGGTCACCTTCGGAGACATGGATAGAGCAGGGCGAGGAATGGTTGTTGCAGGTGCCGGGGTTTAGATATTTCAGTAAGCTCAGGGAAGGTGGTAAGAGAGGGGGAGGGGTGGCATTGTTAGTCAAGGACAGTATTACAGTGGCTGAGAGGACATTTGATGAGGACTCGAATACTGAGGTAGTATGGGCTGAGTTAAGAAACAGGAAAGGAGAGGTCACCCTGTTAGGGCTTTTCTATAGGCCTCCGAAAAGTTTCAGAGATGTAGAGCAAAGGATTGCAAAGATGATTCTGGATAGGAGCGAAAGTAACAGGGTAGTTGTTATGGGGGACTTTAACTTTCCAAATATTGACTGGAAACACTATAGTTTGAGTACTTTAGATGGGTCTATTTTTGTCCAATGTGTGCAGGAGGGTTTCCTGATGCAGTATGTAGATAGGCCAACGAGAGGCGAGGCCGTATTGGATTTGGTACTGGGCAGGTGTTCGATTTGGAGGTAGGTGAGCACTTTGGTGATAGTGACCACAATTCGATTACGTTTACTTTAGCGATGGAAAGGGATAGGTATACACCGCAGGGCAAGAGATATAGCTGGGGGAAAGGCAGTTATGATGCGATGAGGCAAGACTTAGGATGCATGGGCTGGAGAGGAAAACTGCAGGGGATGGGCACAATGGAAATGTGGAGCATGTTCAAGGAACAGCTACTGCGTGTCCTTGATAAGTATGTACCTGTTAGGCAGGGAGGAAGTGGTTGAGCGAGGGAACCATGGGTTACTAAAGCAGTTGAAACACTTGTCAAGAGGAAGAAGGAGGCTTATGTAAAGATGAGACGTGATGGTTCAGTTAGGGCGCTTGAGAGTTACAAGTTAGCTAGGAAGGCTCTAAAGAGAGCTAAGAAGAGCCAGGCGAGGACATGAGAAGTCTTTGGCAGGTAGGATCAAGGATAACCCTAAAGCTTTCTATAGATATGTCAGGAATAAAAGAATGACCAAGGTAAGAGTAGGGCCAGCCAAGGACAGTAGTGGGAAGTTGTGCGTGGAGTCAGAGGAGAAAGGAGAAGTGCTAAATAAGTATTTTTCGTCTGTATTCACACAGGAAAAAGACAAAGTTGTCGAGGAGAATACTGAGATACAGGTTACTAGACTAGAAGGGCTTGAGGTTCATAAGGAGGAGGTGTTAGCGATTCTGGAAAGTGTGAAAATAGATAAATCCCTTGGGCCGGATGGGATTTATCCTAGGACTCTCTGGGAAGCTAGGGAGGAGATTACTGAGCCTTTGGCTTTGATCTTTAAGTCATCTTTGTCTCCAGGAATAGTGCCAGAAGACACTATTCACTATACACTATTGGAGGATAGTAAATGTTGTCCCCTTGTTCAAGAAGGGGAGTAGAGATAACCCCGGTAACTATAGACCAGTGAGCCTTACTGCTGTTGTGGGAAAAGTCTGGGAAAGGTTTATAAGAGATAGGATGTGTAATCATCTGGAAAGGAATAATTTGATTAGAGACAGTCAACATGGTTTTGTGAAGGGTAGGTCATGCCTCACAAACCTCATTGAGTTCTTCGAGAAGGTGATCAAACAGGTGGATGAGGGTAAAGTAATTGATGTGGTGTATATGGATTTCAGTAAAGCGTTTGATAAGGTTCCCCACAGTAGGCTATTGCAGAAAATACAGAGGAATGGGATTCAGGGTGATTTAGCAGTTTGGATCAGAAATTAGCTAGCTGATGGAAGACAAAGGGTGGTGGTTGATGGGAAATGTTCTGACTGGTGTCCAGTTACCAGTGGTGCACCACAAGGATCTGTTTTGGGGCCGCTGCTGTTTGTCATTTTTATAATGACCTGGAGGAGGGCGTTGAAGGATGGGTGAGTAAATTTGCAGATAACACTAAAGTCGGTGGGGTTGTGGACAGTGCAGAAGGATGTTACAGAGGGACATAGATAAGCTGCAGAGCTGGGCTGACAGGTGGGAAATGGAGTTTAATGCAGAAAAGTGTGAGGTGATTCATTTTGGAAGGAATAACAGGAAGACAGAGTACTGGGCTAATGGTAAGATTCTTGGTAGTGTGGATGAGCAGAGAGATCTCTGTGTCCATGTCCATAGATCCCTGAAAGTTGCCACCCAGGTTGAGAGGGTTGTTAAGAAGGCGTACGGTGTGTTAGCTTTTATTGGTAGAGGAATTGAGTTTCGGAGCCATGAGGTCATGTTGCAGTTGTACAAAA
The DNA here is from genome assembly GCF_902713615.1 of Scyliorhinus canicula. Taxonomy (NCBI): domain Eukaryota; kingdom Metazoa; phylum Chordata; class Chondrichthyes; order Carcharhiniformes; family Scyliorhinidae; genus Scyliorhinus; species Scyliorhinus canicula. Next base: position 559,103 of record NW_024056016.1, read on the forward strand.
CTCTGGTGCGGCCGCATTTGGAGTATTGCGTGCAGTTCTGGTCGCCACATTATAGGAAGGATGTGGAAGCATTGGAACGGGTACAGAGGAGATTTACAAGGATGTTGCCTGGTATGGAGGGAAGATCTTATGAGGAAAGGCTGAAGGACTTGAGGCTGTTTTCATTAGAGAGAAGAAGGTTAAGAGGTGACTTAATTGAGGCATACATGATCATCAGAGGTTTAGATAGGGTGGACATTGAGAGCCTTTTTCCTCGGATGGTGATGTCCAGCACGAGGGGACATAGCTTTAAATTGAGGGGAGATAGATATAGGACAGATGCCAGAGGTAGGTTCTTTACTCAGAGAGTAGTACGGGCGTGGAATGCCCTGCCTGCAACAGTAGTGGACTCGCCAACACTAAACGCATTCAAATGGTCATTGGATAGGCATATGGATGATAAGGGAATAGTGTAGATGGGCTTTAGAGGGGTTTCACAGGACGGCTCAACATAGAGGGCCAAAAGGCCTGTACTGCGCTGTAATGTTCTATGTTCTGCACTGTCAGGATTCGGTTGGATCAGGGTATTGAACTTGATGATCAGCCATGATCATAATGAAAGACGGAGTAAGCTCGAAGGGCCAAATGCCTACTTCTGCTTCTATTTTCTATGTAAGTCACATATAGGCCAGACGAGCAAGGAGGGCAGATTTCCTTCTCTCAAGGACATTAGTGAACCAGATGGGCTTTTACAACAATTGACAACGTTTTCATGATCACCATTACTTTTAATTCCAGATTTTTATTTAATTGAAATGTCACCATCTGCCATAGTGGGATTCGTACCCCAATTCCCAGAGAATTACTCAGGGCCTGGATCACTAGTCATGTGACTTTTAATTTTTTTTTAATGAATTTAAAGTACCCAATATTTTCTTCCAATTAAGGGACAATTTAGCGTGGCCAATCCACCTACCCTGAAAATCTTAGGTTGTGGGTGTGAAACCCACATAAACACGGGGAGAATGTGCAAACTCCACACGAACAGTGACCCAGAGCCGGATCGAACCTGGGACCTTGGCACATGAGGCAGCAGTGCTATCCGCTGCGCCACCATGCTGCCCATACTCGTCATGAGATATTAACAATATGCCATCGCCTCACCGAGTGATGCAGTGTACATTACACACATTTTAAATCCAGTAATATATACATCTATCCTGCCTATATGATCCTTTTCAGGTCTCTTTGCCCTGTACAGAAATTAATGAACATGGATCTGTTCATCAGCATGAATTGTCATTCAGAAGAATTTGAATGGTATATATTAGGCACAGCAGAGGGAATGGAGGGAGTGTGTGTGAGATGGTGAGATACAGGTTTTGGGGATGGGAGAGGAAGGAATATTCCATAGAAACGAGCACTATGTGTTGTGAATATCTATCCTGTCCTGACAGTGATGATTTTTAAAACTCCATTTACAGGGTAATAGAAGTTTGCATTCAGGAAATTCAGACTAGATATTGCATTAAAAACCAGACATAAGTCAGTTGATTCATCAGCAACTGAATATTGTCATTCGAATGTGGAAGGAGAAATGTTTCTCTGTTCGGTTTGTGAGAAAATATTTCAAACATCAGTGTGACTGGAAAAGCCCTGAGACTCACACAACACACACCCGAGTGAGAGTTCCAGTGAACTGACTGTGGAAACATCAGTGTGACTGGAAAAGCACCGAGACCCACACAACACACACCCGAGTGAGAGAGTTCCAGTGAACTAACTGTGGAAAGAGATTTAACCAGTTACACAGTGGGGAGGCAGTGGTGTAGTGGTATCGTCGCTGGACTAGTCATTCATAAACCCAGGATAATGATCTGGGGACCCGGGTTTGAATCCTACTACCACAGGTGTTGGAATTTAAACTCAATAAAATATCTGGAATTAAAAGTCTATGAAACCAGCTGGTTCACTAATGTACTTTGGGAGGGAAATCTGCCGTCTTTACCCAGTCTGGCCTACATGTGACTCCAGACCCATAGCAATGTGGTTGACTCTTACCAGCCCTCAAGGGCAATTAGGGATGGGTAATAAATGCTGGCACAGCCTGCGACGCCCACGTCCAATGAATTTTTAAAAAATTGTTTCATTAATTGTAACTCAATTAAGGATCACTACTTATTTAATCATGTTACAAAATAATTAATACAGTAATTTGTAATTAATACATTTGGTTAATACAAGATACACTGGTTCTTTACTGGGTAGTACTACACTCCATATGCTTCTGTGTATTTACATTGTATATTTATTGTATGTCTTATGTTTTCTCATGTATGGAACAATACTTTTCACTGTACCTCGGTACACGTGACAACAAACCAAATCCAATCAAAGAGACAGTTTCTTACTAGTCTTCAGATTGAACAATGAGCCGCCTTAAAAATTATTCACTCATGGGAGGTGGGGGTCACTGGCTGGACCAGCATTTACTGCACATTCCAATTACCGTTGAACTGCGTGTCTTGTGAGGCTATTTCAGGGGGCACTTACAAATCAACCACAACATTGCTGTGGGTCTGGAGTCACGTGTCGGCCAGGCCACATAAGGAGAGCAGATTTCCTGAAGGACCCGACGGGTTTTTACAACAATCAACAATGTCAACATTACACTTTTAATTTGAGACTTTTATTCAATTTCAATATCTGTCATAGGCAGATTCAATCCCAGATCCCCAAAACATTAACCTGGGTCTCTGGATTACTCGCCCAGTAACAATACCATTACGCCACTGCCCAGCCACATAGTCTTGGCAGAATATGATGTCTTGTAACTTCTCAAAATTATAAAGTAATTTATTTTTTCAAACAAATTCTGATAGCTCTGCAGTTTCTGGAAACATTTTGGTTGATAGTGTTAATTTTTAAAATAAATATCTAGTCTTTGCAATATAATTACCTGATACACTAATTCACTAATGATAATCAATGTTCACTACTGAATAATCATGAATTTAATTGTTGTTTTTTGCTGTGAAACCAATGCATAGTTAATATAGAAAAGGTACAGAAGGGGAAATGGATGCAGGATGCCACGTGTTAGAGGTATAAAAGGGCTTCCTTGACCTTGTTACCAATGACAGTGAATACACTATGGAAATAACAATTTTAAAACAAAATGTGATTACACATGCGTACTTACAGTTTCCTACATTACAACAGTGAATATGTTTCTAAAGTATTCCATATTTGAGGTCTAGTGGTAGTGAGAGGTTTTATAGAAATGTACATTTGTTCTAATTGTCCGCAAACGAGGATATATTACACTAGGTGTCCTCACCAAAATCACTGATAAAGATTGAGTCTTAATTTTGTGTAATAACCACGGCATTGACACCATTTTGAATACTCTGTGAAACCCCAGACACACCATATGCACAATTATTTGTTGTAAAACACAGCGAGTTGTTGTGATTTGGAATGCACTGTCGATAAATGGTGCCAGAATCTCAATACGCTGTAACTTCCAAAAGGGAATTTCATGCATTCTGAAAAAGAAAACAACCTAGCCGAACTATGGGATTAAATGGGTCGCTGAACAAAGAGCTGGAATGGGGAAAATGGGCCAAATAGACTCCTCTGTGCTCCAGGAGCCTTGTGTACATGAAAAGTGATGGTAATGACCTGGAACCTACTGCTTATGAGGGTAGGAGATGCAGAGATGATGGAATGATTTCAATACGAAATTGGATGGGCACTGAGATAAATAAACCCTCCCTCCAGATGCTGTGATCGCAGGAGAGAAATTCAGCTGCTCCAGTCACTGCAACTAACTGGAGTCCCTCATCTCTGGTGTTATTCTCATAAATGTTCTCAATATCGTCTCTAAGAACTTCACATCTTTCCTAAAGTGTGGGGCCCATATATAGGGGTCCTTCCAAGAGGGATAGAATTGAAAAGCATGGAGGAAATGTTCACCTTGTTTAGAACCAGGGTTAGCCTGCACTGGGAGCACTGTCAACATTGGTGATCTCCATTTGGAAAAAGGAAAGAGAGGCACTGGATAAGGTGCAACAAAGATTCATAATATACAGAATTGAGAGCATTTAACACCCAGGAAAGGCTGGGGCTGCTTTTTTCTGGAAAAGAGAAGACTGATGGGTAACCTGATGGAAATCTTTAACATTATGAAGAAGCTCAATAATCCAATAGGAATTTCAGTAGAAACCTCTTTACCCAGCGAGTGGTGAGAATGTGGAACACTCCCACAGCGAGTGGTTGAGATGAACAGCATGAATCCATTGAACGTAAAGCTAGATACATACATGAGGGAGAAAGAATAGGAGATGCTGAGGGGGGGGATGTAGAGGGGTGGGTGGATCATGTGGAGCATAAATACTGACACAGACCATGGCTAACCTCAGCCGGTATGGAAATTTAACCTGTGCTGTTGGTGTCACTCAGCACAAACCAGCCATCCAGCCAACTGAGCTAACCAATCCCTGTGTAAATCTGTAATAATTCCTTAAAGATTAGTGATTGCCAGTCTCCCACCGTACTATTTAATGTAGTTTCCCTGTGCACCTCAGACAACTTGCCCCTCATACCCTAATAAATTTCTTCTGTGAGGCACCAAGATTAATTAAACAAAAGACCCATGTAACCACCACAGCCCATCTTCATGGCAATGTGGCATGATTTTGGGGGTTTCCAAACAGAGATGGTAATGAAACATCTTCTAACCTCCAAACACCCTTTCACTCCTTGTGAAATGTGAAACCAGATTAGGAGGGGAATGTGCAACAAGACCTGGGTATCCTCATACACGTCACTGAAGGAAAACAGCAGCTCCAGCAGGTGGCAAAGAAGGCAAATGGTATTCTAGCCTTCATTGCGAGCAGATTAGAGTACAGGAGCAGGAATATCTTGCTGCAATCTAAAGGGCCTTGGCGAGACCATACCTGGAATATTGTGAGCAGTTTTGGTCTCCTTCTCTGAGGAAGGATCTTCTTGCTCCAGAGGGAGTGCAGCGAAGGTTTACCAGACTGATTCCTGGGATGGTGGGACTGACGTACGAGAGATTGAATCAGTTAGGATTGTATTCGCTGGAATTCAGAAGAATGGGGGATCTCATAGAAACCTATAATATTCTAACACGACTTAACAGGGTAGATGCAGGAAAGATTATCCTGATGGTGGGAACCAGAGGTCACAGTCTGAAGATACGGGGTAGACCATTTAGGATAGAGATGAGGAGAAACATCTTCAACCAGAGAGTGGTGAGTCTGTGGAATTTGTTACCACAGGAAATAGTTGAGGCCAATACATTGTATGTTTTCAGGAAACAGTTAGATATAGCACTTAGGGTTAAGGGAATCAGAGGATATGGACGGAAAGTGGGATTAGCTATTGAGTTGGATGATAAGCCATGATCATAATGAATGGCAGAGCAGGTGCTAAGGGCAAAATGGTCTCTTCCTGCTCCTATTATCTATGTAAACCCTTCCCACACTAAGAACAGGTGAATGGTTTCTCCCGAGTGTGAACTTGCTGGTGTCTCCGAAGGTTGGATGAATGAATAAATCCCTTCCCACACTGAGAGCAGGTGAATGGCCTCTCCCCAGTGTGAACTCGCTGATGTCTCTGCAGACTGGATAACCAAGTGAATCCCTTCCCACACTGAGAGCAGGTGAATGGTCTCTCCCCAGTGTGAACTCGCTGGTGTGACTGCAGGTTGGATGAATGAATGAATCCCTCCCCACACTGAGGGCAGGTGAATGGCCTCTCCCCAGTGTGAACTTGTTGGTGTGTCTGCAGGTTGGTTAACTGTGTGAATCCCTTCCCACACTGAGAGCAGGTGAATGGCCTCTCCCCAGTGTGAACTCGCTGGTGTGTCTGCAGACTGGATAACTGAGTGAATCCCTTCCCACACTGAGAGCAGGTGAATGGCCTCTCCCCAGTGTGAATTCGCTGATGTCTCAGCAGGGTGGATGAATCAATGAATCCCTTCCCACACCGAGAGCAGGTGAATGGCCTCTCCCCAGTGTGAATTCGCTGATGTCTCAGCAAGGTGGATGAATCAATGAATCCCTTCCCACACTGAGAGCAGGTGAATGGCCTCTCCCCAGCGTGAACTCTCTGATGTCTCTGCAGGGTGGATAACTGCGTGAATCCCTTCCCACACTGACAGCAGGTGAATGGCCTCTCCCCAGTGTGAATTTGCTGATGTTTCCACAGGTTGCATGAATTAATGAATCTCTTCCCACACTGAGAGCAGATGAATGGCCTTTCCCCAGTGTGAACTCGCTGATGTCTCCGCAGGGTGGATAAATCAATGAATCCCTTCCCACACTGAGAGCAGGTGAACGGCCTCTCCCCAGTGTGAACTCGCTGGTGCGTCTGCAGACTGGATAACTGAGTGAATCCCTTCCCACACACGGAGCAGGTGAATAGTCTCTCCCCAGTGTGAATTTGTTGATGTCTCTGCAGGCTGGATAACTGAGTGAATCCCTGCCCACACTGAGAGCAGGTGAACGGCCTATCCCCAATGTGACTGCGTCGATGAGTCTCCAGCTCTGATGGGACTCTGTATCCCTTCCCAGAGTCCCCGCATATCGATGGTTTTTCCATATTTTGGGTCTCCTCGTGTCTCTCCAGGTTGGACAATCAGTGGAAGCCTTATCTGCTCACAGAAGGTGTGCACCTTGTCTCCTCACTGTGAATGGTGTGATGTTTTTTCAGGCTGTGTAACTGGTTTAAGCTCTTTCCACAGTCAGCTCACTGGAACACTCTCACTGGGGTGTGTGTTGTGTGGGTCTCGGTGCTTTTCTAGTCACGCTCACATTTAAATCTTTTGAAGTAGACAGATTGGACAAACATTTCTCCTTCTCGCCGATGATATTCAGAGCCCGATGATATTCAGATCAGAAGGAATCGAGTGAGTTTGTCACATCGAGACGTGATGTTTGAGATTTCTGTCAATAATTCCTCCTCTTCCAATATCCTTTAAAAACAATTTACAAAAGTCATCAGTCAGTACAGGATAGAAATTCAGAGCTGACAATTCGAGTTCCTCTCTCGTTCTCCAAAAGCTGTAAATCTCCATCCCACTCTCCCTCCATTCTCACTCTGCTGTATCTAATATTCACCCTCCCAATTCTCCTGAAGGTGCTGATTCATGCTGATTGACAGATCCAAGCTCAGCTCACTGCTTCCTGACCAGGACACAGAGATTAGAATCGGAGCAAAGATGACTGGAAATCTATAACGTAGCTACAGTCTTGTATTACAAGACAAGAAATAATAATATTTACTTTATTACAAACTGTAAATAATATATCCAATCTGTACCATGTAACAACACTAGACATATCTCTGTCCATTATTAATTTAATCATCCTTAAATGTCAGCCATCTCCTGGGGAACCCATCCCTTTAATTGTGAACATTAGGAACTTAAGGAACTTTTTTGAAATAAATTTACAGTAATTAAGGTGCAATTTAGCGTGGCGAATCCGTCTGCCCTGTACATCTTTGGGTTGTGGAGCTGAGACCCATGCAGAAACACGGAGAATGTGCAAACTCCACATGGACAGTGACCCGGGGCCGGGATCGAACTCGGGTCCTTAGCGCCGTGAGGCAGCAGTGCTAAGCACCATGCTTTTTGTCAGTCAAATAAATGTGTCAACCTGTTAAGGCAATATTGTTCAAACTTTTTTTTCCGGGAACCCATTTTTACAACCGGCCAACCTTCGGGATCCAACCCGGCCGATCTTCGTGAGCTACACCGGCCGACCTTCGCAGCCGAAGCCGGCTGACCTTCGCGACCCACTATTTCCTCTTATCTTGTTTGCTGCTGACAACATGGAGGAATCTCAATCGCGCCCAAAGCACGTGATGTCAATGTTCAGTGACTCAACACTGGTCGCGCCCTCGACTTTGACAATGCCTGTGTTAAGAAGATGGGTGTGAGGAGTTGGAACCACTTTGTGAAGCCGCGAATCTTATTGGAATTTTTTTTTTCCCAATTAAGGGCCAAATTAGCGTGGTTCCAGGTTGGGCTCAAATCATCAATGAGAACTCTGATCTGTGGGAAGGAAGGAAACCCTGGCAGGTGGGCGGGGAGGATTCACAAACACCCGCTGGAGGCCCCAAACCTCCAATAAGACCCATTGATTTTATTGTCAGTCTGCAGACAGGAGCTGGAGAACTGAACCCAGGCAGAGGAGAGGGAGGGAGAAAACTGGGAATGGAGGAAAGAAATGGTGCAGATGGTGAGATGGGCTTGGATTTCAGTGCAGGGAGAGTGTGAGAGACGGGAAAAAATGTTCCAGAGAAACTAGAATTGTCTGTTCAGAATTTCTATTGTGTACTGATAGTGATGACTTTTATTTTTTTAATTACAAAAAACATAAATTTAGAGTACCCATTTCTTTTTTTCCCCCAATTAAAGAGTACTTTTAGCGTGGCCAATGCACCTACCCTGCACATCTTTTTGGATTGTGGGGGTGAGACACACGCAGTCATGGGGAGAATGTGCAAACTCCATACGGACAGCGACCCGGGGCCAGGGTCAAACCCGGGTCCTCGGCTAACCACTGAGCCACCGTACCTGCCCCTAATGACTTTTATAAACTCCTTTTACAGGATATTACAAGGGGAGGATTTACAGATGGAAACTCAAATCAAACTTCACATCAAGATTTAACAGAGTCACTCCATTCATCAGGACCTGAATATCATTGGCCCGTGATTCCAGCATCCGCAGAAATTTGCTTTTATTTCAGCAAAATGTTTGTCTGGTCTTTCTGCAGGAAAAGATTTTCATGATCAGTGTGACTGAAAAATACCCGATACACACTCGAGTGAAAGTGTTCCAGTGAACTGCCTGTGGAAAGAGCTTTTACCAGTTAAACAGTCTGAAAAAAACATCACACCATTCAGAGCAGGGAGAGATCGTGCACATGCTCTCTGTGGGGACAAGACAGAAACTAATCGTCAAACGTGGAAAGGGACAAGGACACCAGCAGCATGCTGAAACCATGGAAATGTGGGGACAATGGGAAGGGATTCAGATCCCCATGTGAGCTGGAGATTCATCACCATAGTCATACCGGCTACAGACCATTCAACTGTTCTAAATATGGGAAGGGACTCACTCAGTTATCCGAGTGAGGATTTACCAGGATGTGGGAGCCGAGCTGGTGAGGAAGCGAGTGGCCTTTAATAAGGTTCAGGCTGCTCTGTGTAAGGAAGGAGTTTGATTCAGGGTGGTATACCCGGCAAAGCTGCAGCTCATATATGAGTCCAAAGACTTCCATTTTGATAGACCGCAGGAGGCAAACACTGTAAAGCATGGACTGGGGTCCAGTTATCTGTATCGGACAAGATCTACGTTTACAGTGGGTGTTGTGATATCCTCTATATAGTTTTTGATATTTTGTGATAAAATCTGTTTTTCTGTTCGGGGATGAAGGGAGATTTTCTTTATGAAGCACAATGTAGACATATGGGGGGGGGTGGGAAGATGGGTGAGCTACCTGATGACTAAAGAACTGTTTGTGTTTTACTCTGCGAGTGTATGGGTGCGTGTGAGGCAGCCATCTTGGGTGGACTCTTGGCCTGTACATTTTGAAGATTTACTGGATAGTCCCTCATGGCTGATTCCGTAATGGGGAGGGGGGGGGGGGGGTGGCAGACCCCTGATTCAGCTGGTCACCTGGAGCATTAGCAGATGATTTGGACCAGTGAAGAGGTGGAGGGTTTTCGCTCACCTAAAGAATCTAAATGCTGGTGTGATGTTCTTGCAGGAGAGTCACTTGCGGGTTAGAGATCAGACCGGACTGCGGAGCGGGGAGCCAAGTGTTTCACTCGGGCTTTGACTAAGGGTTAGAGATCAGACCGGACTGCGGAGCGGGGAGCCAAGTGTTTCACTCGGGCTTTGACTAAGGGTTAGAGATCAGACCGGACTGCGGAGCGGGGAGCCAAGTGTTTCACTCGGGCTTTGACTAAGGGTTAGAGATCAGACCGGACTGCGGAGCGGGGAGCCAAGTGTTTCACTCGGGCTTTGACTAAGGGTTAGAGATCAGACCGGGCTGCGGAGCGGGGAGCCAAGTGTTTCACTCGGGCTTTGACGGAGGGTTTGAGGTGCTGCAATTCTAATCAATAAACCGGCCCCTCTTTCAGTCACTGGGATCATTGCGGACACTAATGGGAGATACGAGGTGGTCAGTGGGTCTCTGGGTGCTGATGAATGGCTAAACCTCTAACTGGGACGATGTGTCATTTGTAAATAAATTGTTGGGATCCATCCCAGACCTGGATACACATCAATTGATTCTTGGGGTAAATTGTGTACTGGATCCTAAATGGACTGGTCCAAGCTGATTCAACCACTACAAGAACAAAAAATGGAATGAAATCTGGACGGACCACCCGGCATCGACCCAGGCATCGGAAATGACAACAGCAAACCCGGCAAAAGATAAAGAAATCTGTTCCCATCAGTAGCGTGTAAAAGGATTATGGGACACAGATTTAAGATTTTGAGCAAGATCTACAAGGGAGATAGGAGGAAGAAATTTTACACAGTGAGTGATAATGATCTGAACTCAATGCTTACACACAAAGGTCGATAATCTCCAGGTCCCGATAACCTGAATGGTGCTGTCAGAATTTGATGTGAGGATTGGTTTTGAGTTTCCTGTCTGCGAATCCCTTTCTAAGCCCCCGTGAAAGAAGTTTACAAAGGCATCACTGTCAGTCCAGAAATGAAATTCAGGAAAGATAAACATTTCTCCTGGTTAGTTTGCTGTGTGCAAATCCTCCGCTTCTAATCCCCTGTAAAAGAAGCCTCAGAGCTTCAACATCATTATCCCAACAAGACTAATAACCAAAGTCCGCAATCTTGAACTTGACCCTTCCCTGTGCAGCTGGAGCCTCGACTTCCTCACCAACGGACCGCAATCTGTCAGGATAGGCAACAGCACCTCCTCCACCATAGTCCTCAACACCGGAGCCCCGCAAGGTTGTGTGATCAGTCCTCTACTGTACTCCCTATACACCCATGACTGTGTGGTAAGATTTAACTCCAACTCAATCGAAGTTTGCAGATCATACGCCTGTGGTGGGCCGCATCTCAAACAACAACAAATCAGACTACAGGAGGGAGATAAATCACTTGGTTGCATGGTGTATCGAAAACAACCTCTCCCTAAATGTTGGAAAGACCAAAGAACTGATCATCAACTTCAGGAAGCGCAGCACAACACACTCCCATCCACATCAAGGCTCCGAGGTGGAGATGGTCGATAGCTTTAAGTTCCTGGGGGTCACCATCACCAACAGTCTGTCCCGGTCCACTCATATTGATGCAACAGTCAAGAAAGCCCAACAACGTCTCTACTTCCTGCGGAAGCTAAAGAAATTTGGCATGTCTGCATCGACTCTCACAAATTTCTACAGATGTGTGATAGAGAGCATCCTGTCCGGCTGCATCACAGCCGGGTACTGCAACTGCTCAGTCAACGATCACAAGAAACTGCAGACTGTGGTGAACTCAGCCCAACACATCACACAAACTTGCCACCCCCACATTGATTCTGTATACACCTCTCGCTGCCTCAGGAAGGCAGACAGCATCATCAGAGATCCCTCCCACCCAGGCATTGCCTTCGTCCAGACCCTTCCATCAGGCAAAAAGTACAGAAGTCTGAAGACCCGCACATCCAGACATAGGAACAGCTTCTTCCCCACAGCTACAAGATTCCTCAACAACTCCCCCCTCGGACCGATCTGTTCCCTGTAAGAACGCTATTCCTGACGCCCTATGCTGCTCTTTCTTTTGTATTTGCTTCGTTTGGCCCCTTGTAATCAATCACTCACTGTTTGTCGCTGTACCATTTGTCAATGTTCCCTGTTGATTATTCTTGTGTCTACTATGTATGTACTGTGTACATTCCTCGACCGCAGAAAAAATACTTTTCACTGTACTTCGGTACATGTGACAATAAATTAGTGGCTGGTTTAGCTCACTCAGCTAAATCGCTGGCTTTTAAAGCAGACCAAGCAGGCCACCAGCACGGTTCGATTCCCGTACCAGCCTCCCCGGACAGGCGCCGGAATGTGGCGACTAGGGGCTTTTCACAGTAACTTCATTGAAGTCTACTCGTGACAATAAGCGATTTTCATTCATTTCATTTTCAAATCAAAATCAATCAACAAAAGAGCTTTGGACACATGGGACAGAATGGGCAATGAGATAGTGAAATCCGGAGAGCAGGATTTGTTTCATTTCTTTCCATCTCTGCCACCGCTTTGCATCATCAATAAGACATTGGGAGTCAAAGACTAATCCAGTTTGATGGACAAGTTGTCTCCATTCTGAACAATGGGGAACAAGCCCCTCCCACTCATTGAAACATCGCCCCGACAAAGATGAGAAACGCGCATGCGCTCTGATGCACATCCAATAAAAATGGCGGCCGTTAACCCGAGCCAAACAGGAGGAGCTGCAGTTCCTCTCGGAACTGGGTCCAGTCAGCTGTTTTCCGAGTATTGCGCCTCACAACAGCTTTACATAACGTTTCCGCCCACCCCCGCGATCTCTCGCTCCCTCAATATTGTTAAACGCCTCTTACCAATTTCGGATCTGAAGAAGACGCCCTTCTGCTTCGCCATTACCCACACTGCGCATGCTTCAATCACAGCCTGGCCTCGCCTCTTATTCACTCCGATTGGTTGGAGGACCAACAGCTCCCCATCGGTCCTCCAGTCCCGCCCCTCCTCTTCCTATTGGTCCGGAGCTGCCGTCAATCACCGGGACATTGTGACGGTTACAGATGGAGAGCCATGATGTGGAGATGCCGGCGTTGGACTGGGGTGAGCACAGTAAGAAGTCTTACAACACCAGGTTAAAGTCCAACAGGTTTGTTTCAAACACGAGCTTTCGGAGCACGGCTCCTTCTTCAGGTGAATGAAGAAGGAGCCGTGCTCCGAAAGCTCGTGTTTGAAACAAACCTGTTGGACTTTAACCTGGTGTTGTAAGACTTCTTACAGATGGAGAGAGCGGCCACAGGCTCAGGCTGACTCGCTGATTGTCCAATAATAACAGTGAGAGTCTCAGTGGGACAATCAGACAATAATAGTGGAGATGGGGCCCAGAGGAGAAACAGCAAAGGATTCATTCACTTTCAGAGTAACAAACACAGTGTCTGTTCCAAGAATAAGTCAGACTGCAGTTTGTGAGTGGATCCAATGTTGGCTCATAGAATCCCTACAGTGCAGGAGGCCATTCGGCCCATTGAGTCTGGACCGACCCTCTGAAAGATCACCCAATCTAACCCAATCCCCCACCCTGTCCCTGGACCCCTCCCGCGGACTATGTAGCCTAGCCAATTTAATAATAAACATCTTTGGACTGTGGGAGGAAACCAGAGCATCTGGAGGAAATCAACGCTGACACGGGAAGAATGTACAAACTCCACACAGTGACCTAAGGTCGGAATGAAACCCAAGTTCCTGACACTGTGAGGCAACAGTGATAATCACTGTGACACCGTGCAGCTCCGTTACTCTGTCAATGTTACCATTAGACAATAACCTGCCTGTTTTATTCCAATTCTGGTATGTGTTACAGGGGCTGTTTAGCACAGGGCTAAATCGCTGGCTTTGAAAGCAGACCAAGGCAGGCCAGCAGCACGGTTCAATTCCCGTACAAGCCTCCCCAAACAGGCGCTGGAATGTAGCGACTCGGGGCTTTTCACAGTAACTTCATTTGAAACCTACTTGTGACAATAAGCAATTTTCATTCACTGTTATCATTAGACAATAACCTGTCATATTCCAATTCTGGTGTGTGTTACTGTGTCCCTGTTATTATTAGACAATAACTTGCCTGCTATTCCAATTCTGGTGTGTGTTACTCTGTCACTGTTATCATTATAGCAGCACGGTAGCATGGTGGTTAGCATAAATGCTTCACAGCTCCAGGGTCCCAGGTTCGGTTCCCGGCTGGGTCACTGTCTGTGCGGAGTCTGCACGTCCTCCCCGTGTGTGCGTTGGTTTCCTCCGGGTGCTCCGGTTTCCTCCCACAGTCCAAAGATGTGCGGGTTAGGTGGATTGGCCATGCTAAATTGCCCGTAGTGTCCTAAAAAGTAAGGTTAAGTGGGGGTTAAGGTTAAGGTTTGGTTACGGGTATGGGGTGGATACGTGGGTTTGAGTAGGGTGATCATTTGCTCGGCACAACATGGAGGGCCGAAGGGCCTGTTTTGTGCTGTACTTTCTATGTTCTATTAGACAATAACCTGTCTTATTCCAATTCTGGTGTGTGTTACTATGTCCCTGTTATTATTAGACAATACCTTGCCTGCTCTTCCAATTCTGGTGTGTGTTACTCTGTCACTGTTATCATTTGACAATAATAGGGGGGCAAGATGCAAGGTAGCAATGATATTTTGATGTTTCTGTGTTATAGTGAGTGTCATTGGGAGATGTGTGATAAAATAGGAATGGAAACATCATTACAGAGACACAAATGACACAACTCCAGAGATTTCTGGTATCTGCTGTGCATCTGTAGAGGAACTGAAAATATTCAGTTCCTTCTCGTGGTGCTCAAGTTACACAGTCACACAGGAAATGTACCTGACAGCTCATAAAAAACAACATTTTAATCTTCTCTTTGAGGAACATTGTGATTGAAAACATCAAATGTGAAAACCGCAGGAGTGGAAAATTAAGAATGTCACAACAGACATCATTGGTGTCTCACAGACCCTGGTTCAATTCCGGCCTTGGGTAACTGTGTGGAGTTTTCACTTTCTACTAGTGTCTGCATGGGTTTCCTCCGGGTGCCCCTGTTTCCACCCACAGTCCGAAGATGTGCAGGTTAGGTGGATTGGCCGTGAGCAATTTCCTCCTAATGTCCAAGAATGTGTAGGTTAGATGGGGTTATGGGGATAGGATGAAGGATTAGGCCTGGATAGAGTTCAAATTAAACGGGCCGAATGGCCTCCTGTACTGTAGGGATTCTATGAGTGAACTGTTCAATTCATCCCATTCGCCATAACTCTGCCAATTTACCCTCTACAAGTGTTTATCCAATTATCTTTGAAAGTTACTGTAAATCTGCTTCCACCAGCCTGTCAGTGTGAATTCCAGATCACATCACATCACTGTGTAAAAACCATTCTCCTCATCACCCCCTTGGGTTCTGTTCTCAAATATCTTAAATCTCTGTGTCCTCTGGTTACAAACGCTCCTGCTCTTGGGGAACAGTTTCTCCCCATCGACACTGTCACAAATCCTTCCTCATTTTAATTTAAACACCTCTGTTAAATCTCCCCTTCACCTTCCCTGATCTCAGAAGGACAATCTGTTTCTCCTGCTCTGAGTCACAAGGACACAAAATGTTAACTCTGTTTCTCTCAGTACCGATGCTGCCAGAACTGCTGAGTTTTTCCAATATTTACTGTTTTTCTCCCACTTTATCCTTCTTTAATTGATCAAAAACCCATCATGATTTGAACACCTCTATTAAATAGGGACACACAGAGATTGAGAGAGATATGGAGGAAAGGAGAGAGACAGACAGAGGTTTTAAAAAACAGAAAGATGAGGTGGCGAGAGATAAAAGCTGAGAAATAGAGGAAACAAGTAACACAGAAAGAATGATGTAAAATATAAGGGAGCAGGTTATCAGTTCCCAGCTACAGAGAGCAGAGGGAACTCAGTGACTGATCCACAAACACAGCCGGTTCTGTCCGGGAATGGAGACTCTGAACAGAAATAACCGGCTCATTTGTAAATGTCACCACAATGTGATCTGTGTGACTCTGCCCTGACTCTGTGGACAGATATAGGCCGCACTGACAGATGTTCTCACCAGATTGTGGTCCCTGCATTTATTTTCTGCTCAGAAGTGAGATGTGTGGTTTGGAATCGGCAGCAGAGAAACAGGAAGTTGTGTTTCCTGAGAATGAAACAGCAGGCATCAGTTTCATGTTATCACCCTGAACAGTCTTCCTGCCTGTGAGGGTGAACTCACTCTGAACACATCAAGGACAACCACACAGATTGCTGCCGGTCTCAGCATTACATTCACATCCATTCTCATTTTAAACATTAAAATATGAGGTTATTTGGGTTTTCAAGACATTCGTTGAATTGGAAGATGGACTGAGGGTTGTCACTGGGAGAATTGAGGGGACATTATAGAAAAATTGAATTTTCCTTAAAGATGGTTATTAGAAAATAGGAGACTTAAAGTTAGTCAGCTTTTTCTAAGGGTGGAAGTGTCAATTATAAGGGGGCACACTTTCTACGTGAGAGGGGAAAAGTTTAAGGGAGATGTGTGGGGTAAGTGTTTCATGCAGAGGAGGGGGGGGGGGGGGGTGCCTGGAACGCACTGCCAGAGGATGTGGTGGAAGCAGGCACATTAGCAACAGTTAAAAGGCATCTGGATGGGTACATGAATAGGGAGGAAACAGAGGGATACGCACCGAGTCAGCACAGAAGTTTTTTTTTGTAGTTAGAGCATCGTGATCGGCACAGTCTTGGAGAGTCGAAGGGCCTGTTCCTGTGCTGAACTTTTCTTTGCACTTTATTCAGGTCCCCTCCCTGCCTCTCTGCTCCAAAGAAAACAACCCTATCTTATCCAGCCTCTCTTCACAGTTAAAATGCTCCATTCCAAGTAGCATCCTGGTGAATCTTCTTCACCCTCTCTTGTGCAATAACCTCCTTCCTATAGTGCGGTGAACAGAACTGAATACAGTACTCCAGCTGCAGCTGAACCAAAATCCTCTGCAGCTCCAACATTACCTCCCTGCTCTTAATAGTCTATTGCATGACTGATAAAGGCAGGTGTCCCGTATGCCTTAACTACCCTATTCACTTGTCCTGCCGCCTTCAGGGGTCTATGGGCAAACACCCAAGATCCTACAAGATGTCTACCCTAAGATAGAGATAGATAGAGAAATACAGCACAGAACAGGCCCTTCGGCCCACGATGTTGTGCCGAACTATTGTCCTAGGTTAATCATAGAATTTTGGACACTAAGGGCAATTTATCATGGCCAATCCACCTAACCTGCACATCTGTGGATTGTGGGAGGAAACCGGAGTACCCGGAGGAAACCCACGCACACACGGGGAGGACGTGCAGACTCCACACAGACAGTGATAGAGAAATACAGCACAGAACAGGCCCTTCGGTCCACGATGTTGCGCCAAACTTTTGTCCTAGATTAATCATAGAATTTTGGACAATTTTTCATGGCCAATCCACCCAACCTGCACATCTTTGGACTGTGGGAGGAAACCGGAGTACCCGGAGGAAACCCACGCAGTCACGGGGTGGATGTGCAGACTCCACACATACAGTAACCCAAGTCGAAATCGAATTTGGGACCCTGGAGCTGTGAAGCAATTGTGCTATTCACAATGCTACCGTGCTGCCCTTAAGAAGTTAACCTACACTCCATTATTCTACCCTAATCCATGTACCTATCCAATAGCCGCTTGAAGGTCCCTAACGTTTCCGATTCAACTACTTCCACAGGCAGTGCATTCCATGCCCCCACTACTCTCTGGGTAAAGAACCTACCTCTGACATCCCCTCTATATCTTCCACCATTTATCTTAAATTTATGTCCCCTTGTAATGGTGTGTTCCACCCGGGGAAAAAGTCTCTGACTGCCTACTCTATCTATTCCCCTGATCATCTTATAAACCTCTATCAAGTCGCCCCTCATCCTTCTCTGTTCTAATGAGAAAAGGCCTAGCACCCGCAACCTTTCCTCGTATGTCCTACTCTCCATTCCAGGCAACATCCTGGTAAATCTCCTTTGCACCTTTTCCAAAGCTTCCACATCCTTCCTAAAATGAGGCGACCAGAACTGCACACAGTACTCCAAATGTGGCCTGACCAAGGTTTTGTACAGTTGCATCATCACCTCACTGCTCTTAAATTCAATCCCTCTGCTAATGAACGTTAGCACACCATAGGCCTTCTTCACAGCTCTATCCACTTGAGTGGCAACTTTCAAAGATCTATGAACATAGACCCCAAGATCTCTCTGCTCCTCCACATTGCCAAGAACCCTACCGTTAACCCTGTATTCTGCATTCAGATTTGTCCTTCCAAAATGGACAACCTCACACTTGTCAGGGTTAAACTCCATCAGCCACTTCTCAGCCCAGCTCTGCATTATATCTATGTCTCTTTGAAGCCGACAACAGCCCTCCTCACTGTCCACAACTCCACCAATCTTCGTATCATCTGCAAATTTACTGATCCACCCTTCAACTCCCTCATCCAAGTCGTTAATGAAAATCACAAACAGCTGAGGACTGATCCCTGCGGTATGCCACTGATAACTGGGCTCCAGGCTGAATATTTGCCATCCACCACCACTCTCTGACTTCTATCGGTTAGCCAGTTTGTTATCCAACTGGCCAAATTTCCCACTATCGCACGCCTCCTTACTTTCTGCATAAGCCTACCATGGGGAACCTTATCAAATGCCTCACTAAAATCCATGTACACTACATCCACTGCTTTACCTTCATCCACATGCTTGGTCACCTCCTCAAAGAAGTCAATAAGACTTGTAAGGCAAGACCTACCCCTCACAAATCCGTGCTGACTAGATGCCTACCAAATTATGAGGGGCATGGACAGAGTGGATCGTCAGAAGCTTTTACCCAGGGTGGAAGAGAAGGCTGAAGGGTGACCTGATGGAAGTCTTTAAAATGGTGAAGATGTTCAATTGTCCAATAGGGATTTCAGTAGAAACCTCTTTACCGAGCGAGTGGTAAGATGTGGAGCTCACTACCACAGCGAGTGGTTGAGGTGAACAGCATGAATCCATTGAAAGGAAAGCTAGATACATACATGAGGGAGAAAGGAATAGAAGGAGATGCTGATGGGGGAGATGAAGAGGGGTGGGTGGAGGCTCATGTGGAGCATAAATACTGACACAGACCAATTGCTCCGACTGGCCTGGCCCTGTGCTGTAGACTCAATGGAACAGAGACAAATGTATTTATTTTAGATCTACCAGCAGTAGTAGATGCAGAATCCATCAAATAAATTAAAGCCAAAGGGCTGCACGGTGGCCCAGTGGTTAGCACTGCTGCCTCGCGACGCCGAGGACCCGGGTTCGATCCTGGTCACTGTCTGTGTGGAATTTGCACATTCTCCCCATGTCTGCGTGTGTTTCACCCCCACAACCCAAAGATGTGCTGGGTAGGTGGATTGGCCACGCTAAATTGCCCCTTAATTAGAAAAAAAAAGAATTGGGGTACACTAAATTGTAATTTCTTTTAAAATTCAGGCCAGACTGAAGCGTCATGGTGTTGTGATCTCACTTAAAGAGTGTGGAGCAGTCGCAGCATCTGGGTTACAATGAACATTCATCTTCTGAAAGCCCTTGTGTGGCCGGTGACAATGTGCGGCTGTGAAAGCTGCAGCATCAAGAAGCCGGACGAGGCTCCAATAAAAGTGTTTGAATTGAAAGGACTCAGACGGATATTCCGTGTGTCACGGACGGCAAAGTGGACGAATGAACGTATGCTCGAGAAAGCTGGTGTTCAGAGGAACCTGTTTGAGGCAGTGATATCGAGGAAGCTCACGCATTTTGGACATGTGTTGTGAATAGGAAGGGAGCGTTTGGACAAAGGTAATGCCAGGCACCTGGAAACTGTGTACAAGGAAGGCCCAAGATGTTCTGGGTGGATAATATCGGAATGTGGACTGGCCTCTCGATGGGACAGGCAGTGAGAGCAGCGGAGAAATCAGTGAGAAAGATTGCCTAAAGAGCAGCCAACACTCGGAATGAGGACGGATGAAAGACAAGACATCTGTAGTGGTGGAAAAAAGACTATTTACTAAACAGGATAAAATTAATGTACCATATCTGCCTTTGCAGATCATTGCAGTGGAAATGTGCCCTCGCTCGAAGAGAATCAGTCCCCTGGAATGAAACTTGGAAGACCGGCCAGTCCAGAGGGAAACACTCCGACCTCCCACATCACCAACTGTCAGAGTGAACATGGTTCAGTCCTGGATGTGATTCACTGCAGCAAAAACGGCAGAATCCAACCCCTGTAACTTGTGAACCTGCTGGTGTTTCAGCAGGTGGGATGACTGAGTGAATCCCTTCCCACAGTTAGAACAGATAAATGATCTCTCCCCGTTGTGAACTCACTGGTGTGTGAGTAGGCTGGATGAATCTCAGAATCCTTTACCATACACAGGTCACAGTAAATGGTCTCTCCCCAGAGTGAACTCCCCTGTGAGTCAGCAGGTTGGATGAAGCTCTGATTCCTTTCCCAGACATGGAGCAGTAAATGGCTTCTCCCCGATGTGAACTTGCTGGTGTGTTCGCAGGTCTGATGCATCTCCGAATGCTTTCCTACACACTGAACAGGTAAACGGCTTGTCCCCAGTGTGAACTCGCTGGTGAGTCAACAGGCTGTATGAATCTCTGAATCCTTTCCCACACATGGAGCAGGTGAATGGCTTCTCTCCAGTGTGAACTCGCCGGTGTCTCAACAAGTCAGATGAAGTAGTAAATCCCTCCCTACACACGGAGCAGATAAACGGCTTCTCCCCGGTGTGAACTAGCTGGTGCCTCAGCAGGCAGAATGAATCTCTGAATCCTTTCCCACAATTGGAGCAGGTGAATGGTCTCTCCCCAGAGTGACCTTGTTGGTGTCTCAACAAGTCAGATGAATTAGTAAATCTCTTCCCACACACTGAGCAGGTAAACGGCTTCTCTCCAGTGTGAACGCGCTGGTGTGCCAGCAGGCAGGATGAATCTCTGAATCCTTTCCCACACTTGGAGCAGGTGAATGGTCTCTCTCCGGTGTGAACTTGCTGGTGTGTCCGCAGGTTGGATGAAGATCTAAAACTCTTCCCACACACTGAGCAGGTGAACGGTCTCTCGCCGGTGTGACTGCGTCGATGTGTTTCCAGCGCAGATGGGAAAGTGAATTCCTTCCCACAATCCCCACATTTCCACGGATTCCCCATGGTGCGGGTGTCTGTGACTTGATGCTTTTCCAGTCACACTGATGGTAAAATAGCCGATGGTTTTCCCGTCCTAATGAATCGAGTGACTGTCAGATCTCGATGTGAAGTTTGGTTCGAGATTTCTTGCTGCAAATCGTCCCCTTTGAATATCCTGTGAAAGGAGTTTACAAATGTCATCACGGTCAGTACAGCTCAGAAATTCAGAACAGACAATTCTAGTTGCTGTGGAACATGCTTTCCCCTCTCGTTCCCCAAAAGCTGTAAATTTCCTTTTTAAAAAAAAATATTATTGGAATTTTGCATTTAATATCAAAACATTGCAGAAAAATATAAAAACAATAATAGTAACCAAACCGATAACAACGTCAATACAGGTATCACATGCTGCTGCCGTGTCTGTGACAGTCATACCCGTGCTATCAATCCCTCCCTCTGTTACATTGTGTATTAAACAGTTTTTTAAAAAAAAGATGTTCTTATTGGGACTTTTAATGTTTGATCATAAGAATTATACACAACTTGACATCAGTATTTACTGTTATTGCCAGGGTTGTTTGCGTTATTTACCATTACTTTCATTTAGCTGGTGGTGGGGGACACGGGTGGTGGGGGACACGGGTGGAGGGGGGATCCTATTCCCCCCCCCCCCCCCCCACCCCACCCCACCCCCTTGAGATTTGGTCGGCGGTTTGGATGGTCCATCTCCCCGGTGCACACGTGCACCATTCTCACTCTGCTCCCTCCCTCCATTCTCACTCTGCTCCCTCCCTCCATTCTCACTCTGCTCCCTCCCTCCATTCTCACTCTGCTCCCTCCCTCCATTCTCACTCTGTTCCCTCCCTCCATTCTCACTCTGCTCCCTCCCTCCATTCTCACTCTGCTCCCTCCCTCCATTCTCACTCTGCTCCCTCCCTCCATTCTCACTCTGCTCCCTCCCTCCATTCTCACTCTGCTCTATCTAATATAAACCCTCCCTATCCTTCTGAAGGTGCTAAGTCACGCTGATCGACAGATTAATACTCAGTTTCCTGTTCTCAACCAAGTGATAACATCCGAAGAAATAGGAGCAGGAGTAGGCCATTCAGCCCATCAAAGCTCTTCTTCTATTTAACAAGATCATGGCTGATCGGATTGTGACCCTAAATTTCATTTTCTTCCTGTCACCATAACCCTCGACTTCCTTTTCTATCAAAACTCTAACTGGGCCTTGTATATATTTAACGATGCAGCCTCCACTGCTCTCTGGGGAAGAGAATTGCAAAGACTAACCCCCCTCTGAGGGAAGACATTTCTCATCATCTCCATCAGAAATGTGACCCTTTATTTTGACAATCTGCCCATTAGCTCCTGAATCCCCCATGAGGGGAAACATCCTCTCTTCAGCTCCCATATCATGTTACCTCAGAATCTTATGTTTCAATATGATCACCTCTAAACTCCAATGAGTCCAGACGCTTTCCTCACAACTCAACACATTCATCCCAGGAATTAGCCCGGTGATCCTTCTCTGAACTGCTCCCAATGCAAGAATCATCCTCCTCAGTTAAGGAGATTGAAAGTGTGCACCGTACTCCCGATGCTATGATCTGAGAGCCATTACAGAGACACGGCTGCAGGATTCCATCACTTTTGAGAAGGGCAGGCTGGTACCTGAATATTCAAGATTCCATCACTTTTCAGAATGGAGTTGCAATTCAGCCCCTCAAGCCTGCTCCACAATTTAATAAGGTCATGGCTGGTCCGATAGTAATCTCAAATCTTCAATTACAGAGAATAAATATGGAGCAGAATTTGATGGTTAATATTAGCTGATGAGCAGAAGAAAAATGATCTTTGATGCAGGAAAAACAATTCCTGACCTCGGGATGATAAAGATGGCAAATCAGCAGCACAAAGCCAAGGGATGGGCAGCAGTGAACTTCATTCAGACACATTGGAAGAAATAACAGTAAAATACCAAAACTGGTTAAAATAAATCCACTATTAGAGGCAGAAGACATGAGACAATGGCAGAGAGGTGATGAGGGATGGCAGAGAGGTAATGAGGGAGGGCAGAGTTGAAACAGAGCAATGGGTGAACATGGATTCAGATCCACAGTGAAGGAGCCAAACCTGCCCCAGAGCCCTGGAACCAGAGCACAGATAACAAAGCACAACACTAAAAACTCTAAATTATAGATGGATGCTCAATAACACTCACCTCTGGAACTATTTCAGTTTTCAAATTTGAAACCTTCTGCTGGAATTGCAGCTTGAAATAATTCAGCAGCACTCAAATCAGAGAAAAATTGCAGTCTTCAAATGTTCTAACTCACTGTAAAAGGTGATTACAAGAGTCATGTGTCAATAGTGGTTTAAATCAAGAGATAAACATTTTTCTTGATTTGAGATTGCTGTGTAAATACTCTCCTTCTGACCTCCGGTAAAATAAGTTTGCAAAATCCATCAGTCAGTCCAGGATGCCAATTTATAACATTCCCTCCTTCTGTTTCCTGGTATAGGATTACTTAAAATGAGATATACTTAATTGGACGTAGTTCAGACAAAGTTCACCGAGCTGATTCCTGGCTAGAAGGGAGTTGGTTTCAAGAGGAAATGTTGGGCAAGGTGGCTAGCACTATTGCTTCACAGCGCCAGGGTCCCATGTTTAATTCCCGGCTTGGGCCACTGTCTGTGCGGAGTCTGCACGTTCTCCCCATGTCTGCGTGGGTTTCCTACGGGTGCTCCGGTTTCCTGAAGAACGTGCTTGTTAAATGAATTGGATATTCTGAATTCTCCCTCATGTCCCCGAACAGGCGCTAGAATGTGGCGACAAGGAGATTTGCACAGTAACTTCATTGCGGTGTGAATGTACGCCTACTTGTGACAATAAATTTTTTAAAATTATTATTGTGTGCCCTGCAGCACCTTTCCGCATCTAAAGAGGGTGCCCGTAAACTAGACCTTTCAATCAATGAGTCATACATTTTCTCTCCTGGCCCCTGGAAACCCGGCACAGTGGCAGAGTGTTTTGCACTGCTGTCTCACAGCACCAGCGACCCGGGTTCAATTCTGGCCTTGGGTGACTGTGTGGTGTTTGCACATTCTCCTCGTTTCTGCGTGGGCTTCCTCCGGCTGCTCTGGTTTCCTTGCACAGGTCAGGTGGGAATAAAGTGAAGAGTGGGCCGAGGTAGGCTGCTCTTTCGAAGGGTCGGTGCAGACTTGATGGGCCGAATGGCCTCATTCTGCGCTCCAGGGATTCCGTGATCAAGGATGCCAGGATGGCCGCGCATGCGCTCTGCTCCCCGCTGAACGAAGATGGCGGCAATGGAACTGGGCCTCATCCGGATAAAAGCCCCGCAGCTGCAAACTCGGGACCTGAAGGGTTTTATTTCGGCCGTGGGCCTTCACCGGGCGTTTATGAAGCTTCCTCTCCCTCCCCGCCGCCTCACCCGCCCAAACAACCGCTTCCGCACTCGCAGGGCTCCGGGCAAAATGGCACTGCGCATGCACCAAATAGAGCTCTACGCCTGCGTACTGTGCTCATGCGGAGTGAATAGAGCACATTCACATCAAGGGGATTGCTGGGTAATATCCGCACCATTGCAACATTACAGTTAATACAATATAACTTTGTTACCATTTGAGATAAATTAATCTAAAAATGTCATACATTTTGAATTGGTGATCTGCTATGCTCCATTTGTCAAAGTTCTCCTGTGCGACCATGCAGTTTTTAAAGCTTTTATACTATTTCCTCTCTCATCCCTCCTCCGACGTTGCTGACTCTGACTGGGTTCAATCGCAGTCACTGGTTCCTCTTTTTCCTTCTCCATCTCTGATTCTGAATACTCACTGTTTTACAAAATCATACTGCACAAGTAAAAGTCATTCGGCCCATTATACCTCGACTGGCTCTTTGGAAGATCTATCCAATTATTCACACAGCCCTGCTGGCAGAGTCAGAGCAATGTATATCTGCTGTAGTAATCCGAGTGATTAATGGAAATAGTTTTCCAGTTGGATAGTTCACAGTCACATTCACCCCTGTGGAAAAATTGATTGTCCAATTTATTATCCAATGAAGTGTTCACCATTAGTTATGCACACAGAGCACCTGATTGAATTAATTCAACAATTGACAGACCACACAAACCACAGTGACATTATTAACAATAGGTCAAGTTAAGGGAGAATCCTGGTGTGATAGAGTAGATGAAATATGGGGTTACAAAATAAAGGCATTAATATCCTGCAATTTCACAATTCTCACTTGGCTGGAATGTTGCAGTATGAAAGGCCCTTTCATACTCCTATCAGAGGGAAGAGGCCGAGTCCAATAGACCTACCAAAGCCACACCACTGTTAGACTGCCTGAGGTCTGTGAATAAATCTGGGTATTATGATGATCAGTATGGTTGTTGTGTATTTGATTCCCAATAACAGATGTAGTATCCTCATTAAATACCCATGACAGTATTTAGCCTAGAAATCTCAGGACATCATCATAATCACTGTCATTGAAATCGTTCCTGATAAAAATTACCAACTATTCTGAAAGCTCCATTAGCTGTAACTCCCTTGCTGAAAACATACTTTTCTAGCAAAAAACCACACAGCGTCTGCACAGCCAAAAGGAAATCACTCACGCTGCAATTCAAACTCTGAATGATTTGGGATGTTGCTGGTAAGTGCCCAGGACAAATTGTTATTTGTAAGGTGAAGGTACATCAGCAGCAGGAGTTAGTGAAGAGGGTGATGCTAATAAACAGGCAGGCTGACACACCAGGAAATCTGCTCCAGAGGATATTCATGGGATCCACCCAAAAGTCAAAACACAATCATTGGCACCGGTATGACCGACTTCAGTTGAACCTGATTTTAAAACTTGTCAGGACCCGGACCCTGATGTGATGGTGCAGAGGTGGTACACCATCGCAAAGATGTTCCTTCAGTCCTCACAGCAAGTAAGGTCTCACCCTCCTACATGATGAGGTTTTCTATCACAACGTAGCTCTAATTTGACATGCATTACATCTTGATGACTTGCAAAATAATTAATTTTGTTTCAGGATCAGATTGGGGAGTGTTGCTCCTTCATGTCCTCCATATGTTCATAATTACTACTGATGGCTGAGGAACCCCCAGGATGTTCGTCAACACCTGAACCTGTGTCCAAACTCATCCCACCATGCGACAGGAAGACTAATTGGGAAGTTCCACATGATGATCTGGATAAATTTGGAGGAACAAGTCTTTTATTCACAAATGAGGGAAGGAAGCACAGTATCTGTGTTACCATGGAGATAAATGTGTCAGGTACAAAATGAAAATTAATGAATAAATACTGTGCTTGATTTTTTTCCCAACTGGAACTCGATGTTGATGGTCGCCGTGCTTATGGACTGTGTCCAGGCTGAAAATTGGTTCTTGACATATGATCCCCACCCACTACCCCACCCACTCCAGCCAGGTGATATTAACATTGAAATGGGAAAGCCAAAGAGTATCAGGGAAGGTGCTACTCCAGAACCTTCTCTATGATAGTTCTCTCAATGCTTGAATTGTGATTAAACTGTTATTACCTATTCCTGGGTCTCCCCTGGTTAGTTGGAAGAAGTCATTCGCCCAGAACTGTACACAATATTCCAGCTAAGGTCTAACTAGTGTCTTGTGCAAATTCAGAACAACCAGCTTTTTCCTGTAGTCTATGCCCTTATCAATCAAGCTCAGAATAGTATATGCTTCAACTGCCCTCTTCATCTATCCTGTCACCTTTGCTGACTTCTGTACATATACACCCAGGTCCCACTGCTTCTGCACCCCCTTCAGAATTTTACCCATTATTTTATATTGTCTCTCCATGTTCTTCCTCCCAAAATGTATCACCTTACATTTTTCCACATTGAATTCAACCTGTCGCCCATCTGCTCACTCCACCAACCTGCCATTGTCCAATTTGAAACTCTACACTGTACTCTTCAAAGTTTGTAATACTTCCAAGTTTTGTGTCATCTGCAAGTATTGAAATTGTCCCCTGCAGAACATCAATCTAGATCATGAATATATGCCAGGAAAAGCAAGGATCCAAATACCGACCACAGGGGAACACCATTACAAACATTCCTCCAGCCTGAAAAATATCCATTGACTGTTACTCTCAGCTTCCTAGTATTCAACCACTTTTGTATCCACTTTGCTACTGTCCCTTTTGTTCCATGCACTGCAATTTTTCTCACAAGTCTGTTGTGTTGCATTATATCAAATGCCGACTGAAAGTCATGTACATGACATCAACAGAATACCCTCGTCAATCCTTTTGGTTACCTCCACAAAAAAACTCCAGCAAATTAATTAAACATAATTTCCTGTTTAGAAATCCATGCTGCTTCTTCCAAATTAGCCCTCATTTTTCCACATGGCTATTAATTCTATCTGGAATAATTGATTTGTGAAACAGACCTAACAACTGGTGTTAAACTAGTTAGTCTGTATGCTGGAGCTATCCTTACAACCCTTTTTGAATAAAGGCATAAGATTTGTAATTCTCCAGTCTGGTACCTCCACGAAAGACTGGGGAATCATTTCAGGACCCCTGAAATATACATTTTCACTTCACCACTTTCTCATTATCAATTTTAAACCTATTAGGGCCAGGGCTTTTTAGTCTGGCCTGGGTAGTATCTACCTCCTTTGTGAAGACAACCAGTTATTTTTGTACAATTTTGAACAGGGCGGGATTCTCTTTGTCAGCCGACACCGGAATCGCGAAACGAGATTGGGTGGCAAATCGGTTCCAACTCTGAAATTGTGGCAGGCACCAATTTCACAGCAAATTGCAATTCTCAGGGCAGCGTGGTGGTGCAGTGGTTAGCCCTGCTGCCTCACAGAGCCGAGGTCCCAGGTTCGATCCCAGCTCTGGGTCACTGTTCGTGTGGAGTTCGCACATTCTCCCCGTGTCTACGTGAGTTTCGCCCCCATAACCCAAAGATGTGTAGGGTAGGTGGATTGGCCACGCTAAATTGGCCCTTAATTGGAAAAAAATAAATTGGGTACTCTAAATTTTTTTTTTAAATTGCAATTCTCTGTCACCTCGACAGTGGCATCAATAATAATAATATTAATTGCGTTGTCACAAGTAGGCTTCAATCAAGTTACTGTGAAAAGCCCCTAGTCACCACATTCCGGCACCTGTTCGAGGAGGCTGGTACGGGAATTGAACCGTGCTGCTGGCCTGCCTTAGTCTGCTTTAAAAGCCAGCGATTTAGCCCAGTGTGCTAAAGAATTGTACATTCAGAACTTCTCTATTTAAAATTTTGTAAACTCCTTTTCCAGGGCATGAGAATGGTGGATTTACGAACAGGAAGCTCAAACTGAACATCACAGCATTATCTGACAGAGTCACTGACTCACCACGGCCTGAATATCATCAATAATTGATTTGGAAGGAGAAATGTTTGTGTGTTCTGTCTGTACGTCACCAGTTGAAACATCTGTGACTGGAAAAGCATCAAGACACACACTGGAGTGAGAGGTTCCAGTACACGGACTGTACAAAGAGCTTTAAACAGCCTGTAAAAAACATTACACGATTCTCAGAGGGAAAAAAGCGTAATTGTGTTCTGTGTGTGTGGACAAAGCTTCAATTGGGCTTCAAAGGGGCTGGTTTAGCTCACTAAGCTCAATCGCTGGCTTTTAAAGCAGGCCAGCAGCACGGTTCAATTCCTGTACCAGCCTCCCCGGACAGGCGCCGGAATGTGGCAACTAGGTGTTTTTCACAGTAACTTCATTGAAGCCTACTCGTGACAATAAGCGATTTTCATTTCAATTGATTGTCGAAACTGGAGAGATACAAGAAAACTGGCACCATGGAGAAATGGTGGCAATGTGAGGAATGCGATAAAGGATTCAATTCTTCATCCCAGCTGGAAATCCATCGACGTGTTCACACTGGGGAAATGCCTTTCATCTGTTCTGTGTGTGAGTGGAGATTCACTCAGTCATCTGCCCTTCGATCACACCAGCGAGTTCACACTGAGGAAAAGCCATTCAGCTGCACAACCTGTGAAGAGAAATTCAAGTCTTTATCCATGCTCACTGAACATCAGCGAATTCACACGGGTCAGAAACCATTCATTTGCTTTGTGTGTGGGGAGGGATTCACTCAGATATTCACCCTCCAGACACATCACCAAATGCACACAAACGAGGATCCATTCAGGTGCATCACCTGTGGAGAGGGTTTCAGTCAGTCAGCTGACCTCAGTGAGCACCAACGCACTCACACTGGGGAGAAGCTGTTCACCTGCTCCGTGTGTGGGAAGGGATTCCCTTGGTCATCCCAACTGCTGACACATCAGTGGGATCACACCAGGGGAAGACGGTTCACCTTGTGTGGAGCGGGATCATTCAGTCACAACACCTGCTGAGGCACCAGTGAGTTCACAAGTGAGTGCAGGGACTGGTATCTGCTGTTTGGCTGCTGCTAATCACATCCAGGATTGATCGTCTGACAATATCTGGTTTGATCCTGCTGATGTTGACAGTTCCTATAACTGGTTGCAGTTCAATATTCTGGAGATGTCACTGATTTTTGGGGCTGCAATGCCCCTTTTTAAAAGCACCAGCTGTGATCTTCCTCAATTCAAAAACTCTCAATCGGAACACCTCTACAGTAAAATTATGAATTTGTACTTCAATCCTAAATTGATCTCTGATGCAAATCAGTGTCAGCAAATGCTCCACTGGTAGTCAACTTCAATTAGAAAGTGCAGATTAATCCTTGCTGACAATTCCTGCTGACTTCTGTCCATTAGGGAATTAAGTTGCATCATGTGAAAGTAGCCAAGACAGATGTGTAAAAATCAGGGACACACTCTGTAAATACACATTGGATAAGCTGGTGTCAGTGATTCCAGACTGCCTGTGACAATGGAAATCTCTGTGTGATTAGATCAAGAGGACGCTTCATCCGACCATCACCAAAGTTGCCCGGCTAAAATTGGCAGGTGGTGAAGATCTCACCGACAGAAGTAACCAGATGTCCCGCTGGGTTGAACATGACTGTGAGCTGTACCCCTGTGAGACGGACATCTCTCAGTCTCTGTTTGACTCTCCTGCAGCATCCTGTCACAGTGAGTTGGACAAGGAACCCTCATCATTTGAGCCGAATAGGGCCATTGATTGCTGAGCAAGCAGAAAGGTGCCCGGCAAGGATGGGATTCCAGCTGAACTACTCAACCACGGAAAGTCCCATCGACTGCCACACCTTCATCACTTCCTTCATCTCTGGTAGGTGACAGGAACCATTCCATATGCGTGATGCAAACATCATCACAATAATTAAAACCAGCAGTGACGGAGGAGATGAAAATGAAAAATGAAAATCGCTTATTGTCACGAGTAGGCTTCAAATGAAGTTACTGTGAAAAGCCCCTAGTCGCCACATTCTAGTGCATGTTCGGGGAGGCTGGTACGGGAATTGAACCGTGCTGCTGGCCTGTCTTGGTCTGCTTTCAAAGCCAGCGATTTAGCCAAGTGCTAAACCAGCCCCTTTTACAACAACTATAAAGACATTTCAGTCCTTAACATCACTGGGAAGATCTTCATAGGGTCATGTTTAAAAGACTCTAACTTCTTGCTGACTGAGTGTCAACCATTGACTCTAATCGGTCATTAAGACACATTTGTATTATTTAATCCTCTTGATAGCGCGCAGGCATGAGGCCCAATCCCGCCATCAGCAGGGTGGCTGTCAGAGCATCACGCTTGGATCGGCGCCCAACACCAATACCGATGTTCCACTGCATCAGGGACCCCCCTGTGAGTGGTGGAGATTCTAGCTCTATGTGTATAAACATCTCCTTCATTCATCATGAGTGTCTGACAGTTGCCTTTCTGTTCTAGGCTGATATCTTCTCTGACATTATAGGTAGAAAGAGGTGCTGTCTGTTCAGGGTTTGGTGTTTGGGAAGACACTCACAGACTCCGTTAGCAGCAGTTTGTCAAATGGCCTCCGGTAGCTCCCTCTGATGTTGGACAGTGCAGTTCACGGATGGTCTGATAAAAGCTCTTCAGATGGACCATATGAGTCAGACATTTCCAAATCGGAGAAGTGAATATTTTTATTCTGCTGACTCATAGGCAGAGGGTTGGCCGTCTTATTGGTTGCTGTTCACACATAAAATCCAGTTTGAACATAAGAAATGCAATGAGGCACTTTTTTCACAAAAACGTAGACGGTTAGGTTCTGTCCTTTCGCATTAAGTGGAGTCGGCCAATGTTACTGAGGTGAAAATAGTCTTGTGGATATATAGTTGAAAACTCAGCTTGGGGTGAAATATTTTGTGTTGGGTGTGAGCCAGGGTTCAGCCTGAGACAGTTCCCAGGGAGCGGGATGGAGTTCGTGTGTAGGGAATGGAGATTGTCGTGGAGATTGAAGAGGGATGGAGTCAGTGGGTAGGGAATGGAGTTCGGAGTGGGGATTGACGAGGGATGGAGTCCGTGTGTAGGGAATGGAGATTGTCGTGGAGATTGAAGAGGGATGGAGTCAGTGGGTAGGGAATGGAGTTTGCAGTGAGGGTTGAAGACAATGGCCTCATTCTACATGTTTAACTGGAGGAAGTTTCTGCTCTTTCAGCCTGAATGTCAGACAAGTCAGGATGGTGTGTGACTTGGAGAGGAATTTGGAGGTGAAGGTGTTCACATATACCTGCCACCCCAGTCCATCGAGGTGGTGGAGGGGGAGAGTTTGGGAGGTTCTGATCAATTGTAGATATGTAAAATCTGTCTCCCTGGCCACTGCCTCGACCCCACCAATGACCTGGTTCAACACAATTTCATAAGGTGTCTTTGTGTTTTTGTGAGTTCTCACTCCCTTTTTTCTGTTTTAACTCAATTTCACAGGGTATTGGAAGGGGAGACTTTCTGTCGGGAAACTGAAACCAAACATCACATCAGGATCTGACAGAATCGCCTAATTTATCATAACCTGAATATGATCGGATTTTGAACATGGAAGGAAAAAGCACCGATCACAGTGAGAAGAAACTGTCCACGTGTTATATGTTTGGACGAGGCTTCAGCCGATCCGACCGGTCGAACAACAAACAACGTCACACTGAGGAGAAACTGTGGCAATGTGAGGATTGCGGGAAGGGTTTTGACTATCCAGTTAGGCTGGAAATTCATCGGCGAATTCACACTGGGGAGCGACCGTTCATCTGCCCCAAGTGCGGGAAGGGATTCACTACCTCGTCCCACTTGTTGATACACCAGCGGGTTCACACTGGGGAGAGGCCATTCACCTGCTCAGAATGTGGGAAGGGATTCACTCAGTCATCCAACCTGTTGACACACCAGCGAATGCATGCTGGGGAGAGACCATTCATCTGCTCCGAGTGTGGGAAGGGATTCACCATTTCAGCCCACCTGCTGAGACACCAGCGAGTTCACTCTGACGAGAGACCTTTTAGATGCTCAGACTGTGGGAAAGGCTATAAAAGTTCTAGGGAGCTGATGTCCCATCAACGTGTTCACACTGACGAGAAACCGTTCAGATGCTCTCACTGTGGGAGTGGGTTCAAGCAATCATCTGACCTCACTGTACACCAGCGCACTCACACTGGGGAGAAGCCGTTCTCATGCTCTGTGTGTGGGAAGAGATTCAATCAGACATGTACCCTTCAGAGACATCAGCAAGTTCACACTGGGGAGAAGCCATTCACCTGTTCTGTGTGTGGGAAGAGGTTTGGTCGGTCATCCACTCTGCTGAGACACCAGCAAGTTCACAAGTAACTGCAATGAGTGGACCTTCCTGTAAATCACATCCAGGCCTGAACAGGAGGAGCAGCCAGATTGAGAGAGACTGAATCTGATGGGAGGAGCTGTTTCTCACACATTCTGTCTCTCCCACATTCAAGAGAGAGTTAATTTTCAATGGTCACCCCAGTGGTGAATTTTAATTGGCATATTGGGGGGTTTTGATGGGCAGAATTTGCCCACCTCCTCCATTGAAATTACACCTTGTTCCAATTTTCCACATCTCCGATTAGAAAGTGCTGATTAATCCTTGCTGACAATTCTTGCTGACGTCCACATAAATTATCAAGGAATCTGAAACAAAACAGTGAATTATTTCACAGACACAAGATTCAACAATCAACATTGATATTGATGAAGTTTGGAAGTTGCTGAGTTGAATCATTTCTGACACAGCAGCAGCAACATTTGGTAAAGGTGGAACCCACAACAAAGACTGTTTTGAGAGCCACTCAGCAGAGATGTCATCTGTCATTGAAGCAAAAAGCAAAGCCGACTTGATGAACAACATAAACCCAACACCGAGAACACTGCATCATGTGAAAGTAACCAAGACAGTTGTGGAAAAGACGGGGAGAACATGTGAAATAATCACTGGATCAGCCGACATCACAGAATGTGAATTGCCTCTGAAAACTACTGGATTTGATGTGATTAAGAGGACACTTGGTTCTTCCTTCAACAATGTGGCCAACTGAAATCAGCAGATGCTGAAGTTCTCACTGACAGATCTAAACAGATGTCCCGCTGCGTTGAACATGGCTGTGAGCTGTACCCCTGTGAGACGGACAATTCCCAGTCTCTGTTTGACTCTCCTGCAGCTTCCTGTCATGGTTGAGTTGCACAAAATGCCATCACTTGTGCTGGAAAAAGCCATTCGTTGCTGAGCAAGCAGAAAGGCACCCAGAAACGCTTGAATTCCAGCTGAACTGCTCAAACACGGAGAGTTCCATCGACTGCCACACCTGCATAATCTCCTCCTCTTGGCAGGTAGGATTCATTTCACAGGAAACGTTGACACAAATATCACAATCTACAAAAACAGCAGTGACAGAGGAAATTGCAGCAACTACAGGGACATCTCACTCTTTAGCATCACTGGGAAGACCTTCACTAAGGTCATGTTTGAAGATTCATCTACTTGCAGGCTGAGTTTGTCCAGAAGCACAGTGTGGTTTCTGTGCTGACCAATCTACAGTGAACATGATCTTCTCCACACACCAGCTACAAGAGAAGTGAACAATTGGGATTTGATCTATAGTATCAATGCTGAGAAAGTGAAATGTTTTAATAACTGAATGAAAATAAACCTTTCAGTGTGAGTCACAATTTACTGGGACAATTGGAAAAGGCACCAAAATGTCTCAATCTCTGAAGATAAACGTCAGCCTTGAAGTTATGTTTCGGAGCTCACAAGCTGTGGGAAGCTCCACTCTCTTTAAATCTTTTTGGTCTAAGAAGGTTGAAGCATTTGTTTACCCACGTAAGCTAATTTTTTTAGTTTGATTTTTCCTGAGATATAATACAGCGATCGGGAAAGTCACCTGAAGAAAGAAAACAAAACATCTTGGCAAGACTGAGAAAAAATATCAAAATAATTGGAAAAACAAAGATCAAAATGGTGTCTTGTTCATCTTTAATCTGGAAATAGTTATGTAAAGTTGACACTATTGTGTCCATTTGTGAATGTTTGCTTCACCCTTTTACAGTCAAGCATCGCTGTGAGAATTTAAACTAAAGCTTAAAGGTTTTTTAAAGATTTGGCTTCATCCCATTTGTTATCGTTCAAGACAAAGTGCCTGAAAACGGGAAATGAGAGTTACCCCCAAACCGATCTGTATCTCTGTCTCTGATCTAAAAATACCGGATGATGTGAGTGTTTAATTGGACAGTAAAGTTTCCGCACTGTCCTGAAACAGATAGAATGGGAAGCACCATTTTCTTTTTTCTTAATAAATTTAGAGTACCCAATTATGTTTTTCCAATAAAGGGGCAATTCAGCGTGTCCAATCCACCTACCCTGCACAGCTTCGGGTTGTGGGGGTAAGATCTATGCAGACATGGGGAAAATGTGCAAACTCCACACGGACAGTGCTAAGCACTGCGCCACAGTGCCGCCCTGGAAGCCCCATTTTTAATCTAAGAAAATAAAATCACACCAGCGATTGGGAATTGGAATAATTCTGTGGGTCTAATTCAACGGAACAGACAAACTGTATTTCTGCGTACATTCTAGTGGAAGTCAGGAAAGTGTAGATGAGACAAGTGAGTGATAGTTTTCACTTGGAGATGTTTGTAGCCTGGCTTCTGCACTTAACAGTAATGGAATCTGACAGTCTGGTCACTACCTGAAAGCATTGGAACCAGACAGAGTGGCTCCTTCATCTTTTAAGAGACGTTCATCTTTTAAACATCGCTTGAAAATCCATGAGTGAGCTGTATCAGATGGTACATGGAACATCCTTTTGGGATACAGATGTGTGTGTGCAGATGTGAGGTTACATGTGGAAACACATGGTGACCCTGCACGGGAGAACAGTCCCCGACATGTTCAGCTATTCCACTACAGAACAACATGAAGTGCTTAACATAGAATGAGAGAGCATTTTAAATTATCAAGATATTGACATATCTTGCACAGAGAATCTGACTTTAAAACAATCAGGACAGAATTAAACTCACTGGAATCTATCAGAGGGAGTGAAATTAAAGTGAAGAGGGATATAGGATCTGGATTTAGAAAATATTCACAAGGTGGATGCAGGTGAACAGGGGGCTGGAGAATCTTTGAAATTTGTGCCTGAACCTTTGTTTGAACTGGATGTGTTTCCGATGCCAATAATCTAGAATTGTGAGAGATGGAGTGCAGGTGGGGAGGATAAATCACAGTCAATAATGATCACATTTTGCTGGAAATCTTTTTACAAGTAGTCTAGGTTGCAGCTCAAGGGTTTGTGTTGCTGTTTCTGATCATTTCAGGAACTTTAGATGTTATCTATGGAATGTAACAAGAAATTAGGAAAAAAAGCTTGTAGTTTAGAAAGAGCTGGGTGAAACAGAAATCAGATTGTGAGACGTTAATAAGGATAATCCCTCTTCAAGGTGGGAAGATCTGTCAGAAATCACTGACTAATAACCTAATAAAATCATCAGAAATGTATTCCATATTACAAGAATAGCTGTGTGTGTGTCTCTCTGTCTTGCTCAAAAATAAAGATTCCTGGCTTGACAAACTGAGGGAAATCTATTCCAGTATTACTTCATACGGATGGACACAGTAGTTAGGGAACTGAATTTATACTGGTAACTGAAGACAATGACTTTGGCCTTCCCAATTTTTAATCCAAATTTCTGCTCATCCAGTACTGGATATGGGAAAAGCAGTTTGATCATTTAGTAACAGTGGAGGAATGGGGGTGAGGTAGAAATGGGTGTTGTCAGTGTACATGTGAAAACTAACACGGTACTTTTGGATGATGTCACCTAGTGGCAGCGTGTAGATGGGAAATAGGAGGGGCCGAGAATAGATCCTTTTTAAGGTGGATAATGACGGTGGATTTAAAGGTGAGAGGGACAGTACCAAAAGAGAGAGAGACCCGTTGACATTATCAGCTAACACGGGGAAGTTGGGTGATCAGTAATCCTGAGAATAGGGTCAATACAGCAGAAGGTGGAACTCATGGACAAGAGCACTGAGAGGGCACGACAGAGGATGGCAGAGAAACTGGAGAAAGGTGTGAGTTCAGAGCTCAGAAACAAAAGTCTGACCCTGGTGGGCTCATGGAAGGGAGGGAAGCAGCAGAGGCAGCTGATCGGATTGTCTCTGTAGCTCCATGAGTTCCTCACACTTGTTGGAAGTGAGAATGGGAGACAGGGAAGAACAAGAGCCCTTCAAAAAGGAATTAATGCGAGTTAGAGATATTAAAAAGACGCAACGCAGTGTACTTAACACAAAGTTGATTTATTTAACATTTATCTAGAATAGTAACTTGGCTGTTAACTGGGCTGGGGTTTAACAACATCAGCAGAAACAGACCCCAATGAACATGGTTCAGTCCTAGATGTGATTAACAACAAAATTCAATCATTGTAGTTACTTGTGAACTCGGTGGTGTCTCAGTAGGTTGGATGACTGAGTGAATCTCTTCCCACAATCGGAGCAGGTGAAGGGCCTCTCTCCTGTGTGAATTCGCTGGTGTGCGGTGAGCTCAAACGATTGCCTGAATCTAGTCACACAGTGAGAGCAGCTGAACGGTCTCTCGTCAGTGTGAACGCGCTGATGGTACATTAGATCCTCAGAACTTTTATAACACTTCCTGCAGACTGGGCATTTAAATGGTTTCTCCCCAGTGTGAACTTGCTGGTGTCTCAGCAGATCAGACGACTGAGTGAATCCCTTCCCACACTCGGAGCAGGTGAACGGCCTCTCCCCAGTGTGAATTCGCCGGTGTACTGTCAGTTGTGATGATCGCTTGAACCCAGTTCCACAATGAGAGCATCTGAATGGTCTCTCGTCAGTGTGAATACGTTGATGCAGCATCAGATTCCTGGAACTTTTGAAGCACTTCCCACAGTCTGGACATTTAAATGATGTCTTGTCAGTGTGAATTTGCTGGTGTGTCAGCAGGGTGGATGAATCAGTGAATCCTTTTCCACACTCGGAGCAGATGAACGGCCTCTCTCCGGTGTGAATGCGTCGATGAGTTTCCAGTGCAGACGGGTAAATGAATCCCTTCCCACAGTCTCCACATTTCCACGATTTCTACACAATGTGAACGGTGTTTTTTCCTTCCATCTTCAATTTCCAGTCTCATTCACGTTACGATCAATTGGGCGTCTGTCTGATCCTGATGTGATGAATGGTTTCAGATTCCCCACTGAAATCATTGCATTCTCATATCCTGTGTAACTGTTTAAAAACAGAAAATAGGGAGTGAGAGAGAACCCACAAAAACACAAAGGCAGGTTGTGAAATTGAGCTGAATGAATCTGGTTATTTGTGGGGCCGACACTGGGAGAAAGTGACCATGAAAACTGCTGCATTGTCATAAAAACACAACTGGTTCACTCATGTCCTTCAGGGAAGAGAACCTGTCAACTGGTCGGAGCGTAGATTAGACATCAGCCTCTTTTGGAGGAGAGAGAAAGCTGGGAGCAGAATGGGTAAAGGTGATTGACTGTATGCATCTAAAGCTCAGCTAGAACTTTGACACAATCTTCCAGATCTTCAACCTTCACCACTGAGAAGGATCAGGATCGCAGGTGTATGTGAAATGCATCACCTCCAAGTTCCAGTCCAAGACACACACTGTCCTGATCTATCTGACAGCCACGGATGTGAAGATACCGGTGTTGGACTGGGGTGGGCAGTAAGAAGTCTTACAGCACCAGGGTAAAGTCCAACAAGTTTGTTTCGAATCATTAACTTTCAGAGCAAAGATAGCCAAGTTCCGTACCCATGAGTACGGCCTCAACCAGGACCTTGGATTCATGTCACATTACATTCACACCCCCCCCCCCTCCCCCCCACCATCTGGCCTGAGTTTGAGAAACTCTACAAACTGACCTGGCTTGAGACAAATCACACCTCTTTAATCTGTGATTATCCCTCTTTCCAGTTGCGCCATCTGGACCTGTAAAGACTTAATTACCGGCAAATACTCGCATTCAAAGTATCATCTTGCATCATTGACTTTGTCTATATATGTGGTTGTGGAACCCACCTCTTCATTCACCTGAGGAAGGAGCAGTGCTCCGAAAGCTAGTGATTCCAAACCTGTTAGACTTTAACCTGGTGTTGTAAGACTTCTTACTGTATCTGACATCCTGTACTGGATGAACAGAAATTTCTCCCAATGAAATAATGAGAAGTTTGAAATCATTGTCTTCAGTCCCTGCGAAAAGTTCCATACCCTAAGCATTGACTCCATCCCTATCCCTGACAACAGTCTGAGCTGAACCAGACTGTTTACAACCATGGAAAAATATTTCACTAAAATAAAAGTAAAAAACTCTGGAAATGTGAAGTACAAACAGAAAATGCTGGATAAACTCAGCAGGTCAGGCAGCATCTGTGGAGGAAGATGACTCTTCCGAAACCACAGCTCGGTTTCCGACCACATATCACTGCCACGGCCTTGAATGAGTTTCTATCTCATTCACATCACCCGACTTAGTCTTGTCTCATGTTTCTGATGTTCACACACATTCCTTTATTGTCTCTAGATTTAACTATCCAAGAAAGACACTTACATTTAGGTTCTGATGAATGGAGTGACTGTCAGATTTTGATCTGATATTTGGTTTGACTTTTCCACCTTCAAATTCTGCTCTTCCAACGTCCTGTAAAGCAAAATTCATCACTGTCAGTCCAGGAATAAAAATTGAGAATCGTCGGGCCGCCGCGTAGAGCGGCCCGCGCCGGCCAACCACGTCAGCACCAATGGCGCCAAGGGGGCATGGCCCGGTCGTGGGGATTCTCCAGACCAACCCAGGGTTGGAAGAATCCTGCCCACGATAAGGGAGTAAACCAGGGCATCATGATCGGCACAGGCTTGGAGTGCCGAAGGACCTGTCCCTGCTGTACTTTTCTTTGTTCTTTGTTCAGGGTTGAGTGTCTCCCCTGGTATTCATGTGACTGAACAGATCTTTAAACACAAGGGGCAGGGCGTCCCGTGAGGTACTGGGATCCGGAGGGCAGGATTTGTTTATTTCTCTTTCCTCCTCTGCTTCATAAATCAGACCTTGGGTCTCAAAGGGTAATGCAGTTTGATGGACAGGCTGTCTGTATTCTGAACAATGGGTAACAAGCTCCGCCCAGTCATTCAAAACATTGCCCCTAAAAAAGATGGCGATCGCGCATGCGTCTTGCTGCTTGTTGCCCCCAAAACGATGGTGACCGTTAACATGGGCCGAATATGAGGCGCTGCGGCCCTGTTCGTGGAAAATTGACCCGGTTTGTCCGCTTTTTTGCCTTTCGGTTTACACAACATGTTTAAGAAATCTCCCGCCGAGCTGTCCGATCCTTCTCACCCTCCGTACCGACAATCTCTCTTCGCGTGTGTGGATTCGCCAGAGAAGTACATCTTAATCGCCATTACTTGCAGTGCGCATGCTTTAGTTTGCGTCCCTCATTCACTGTGATTGGTTGGAGGACCAGCCGCTCCCGCCCCCTCCTCCTATTGGTCCGGAGCTGCCGTCAATCACTTCCGGGTGCATTGAGAGACAGAGCATGCGCAGTCCGGCTGTGGGCTGCACATTAGTGCGCAGGCGCAGTGTCAAAGAGCTTGGAGCATGCGCAGTGTGATTGATGCCTCGGCCCTTGTTTGTCACGGAGAAGCGGAGGCAGCATCAAGGCGGTGGGTGGGAGGATTTGGAAACACTTTGTGGATCCGCAAACCCTTCACCATCATTGTGTGCGCTGAGAGTGGAGACTTGGAAATGGTGCAGATGGTGAGATGGGTTTGGATTTCAGCCCAGGGAGGAGGGAGAGTGTGTGGGACGGGGATTTACAACTTTGGGGAACAAGAGAGGAAAAATCTTCCAGAGAAACTTGAATTGTCTGTTCAGAGTTAGTTTTGCTTTTACAGAAATTCACATCGAGATCTGACACAGCCACTTGATTCATCAGGACCGAAATACTGTTGGCATTTACAGTGGAAGGAGAAATGTTTGTCTGCTTGTCTTTGCATGAAAATTTCAAACATCAGTGTGACTGGAAAAGCCCCGAGACCCACACAACACACACCCAAGTGAGAGAGTTCCAGTGAACTAATTGTGGAAACAACAGTGTGACTGGAAAAGCCCCGAGACACACACACCCGAGTGAGGGTGTTCCAGTGAATTGACTGTGGAAAGAGCTTTAACCAGTTACACTGCCTGAAAATATATCACCATTCACAGTGGGGAGAAATTGTACATGTGCTCTGTGTGTAAATGAAGCATCAACTGATTGTACAAACTGGAGAGACACAAGGCTACCAGCACTATGGAGAAACCGTGGAAATGTGGGGACTGTGGGAAGGGATTTAATTATCCATCCCGGCTGGAATCTCATCAACGCAGTCACATTGGGGCTAACAAAATGGAGAAACCATGGAAATGCGATGATTGTGGTAAAGGATTCAATTATCCATACCTGCTTGAATACCATCGACAGAATCACACTGGGAAGAAGCCCTTCATCTGTTCCGAGTGTGGGAAGGGATTCACAACCTCATCCCACCTGCTGTTACACCAGCGTATTCACACAGAGGAGAGACCGTTCAGCTGCTTTACCTGTGGAAAGAGGTTCTCGTGTTCATCCAACCTCAATGCACATCAGCGAGTTCACATTGGGGGGAAGTCGTTCACCTGCTCCTTGTGTGGGAAGGATTTTGCTGGTCCATCCGGTCTTTGGTCACACCAGCAAATTCACAGAGGGGTGAAGCCGTTCATCTGTTCTGTGTGTGGGAAGGGCTTCACTCTGTCATCCAACCTGCTGTCACACCAGCGAATTCACACTGAGGAGAGGCCATTCAGCTGCACTTCCTGTGGAAAGAGGTTCAGGTCTTCATCCAACCTCAGTGCGCACAAGCGGGTTCACACTGGAGAGAGGCCATTCACCTGCTCCATGTGTGGGAATGAATTCACTAATTCATCCAGCCTCCAGTCACACCAGCGAATTCACACAGAGGAGAAGCCATTCATTTGCACGTACTGTGGAAAGAGTTTCAGGCAGTTATCAATCCTCACTGCACATCAACGCACTCACACTGGAGAGAGACCATTCACTTGCTCCGAGTGTGGGAAGGGATTTACTCAGTCTGGCAGCCTGCATTTACACAAGCGCACTCACACCGGGGAAAGGCCGTTCACCTGCTCTGAGTGTGGGAAGGGATACACTCGGTCATCCCACCTGCTGACACACCAGCGAGTTCACAACTGTCTGCGGGGTTTGGATTCTGTTGTTAATCACATCCAGGATTGATAATCTGACAATATTTGGTTTGTTTCTGCTGAAATTAACAATCCCTACAACTGGCTGGAGTTTAATATTCTGGATCTGTCACTAATTGTCAGGGCTGCAATGCTCCTTTTAAAAAGCACCATCTGTGATTTTTTTTTGCTTTAATTCAGGAACTTTCAAGAATAACTTGTTAATAATAAACTTATGAACTTTTCCTTCAATCCAAAATGGACCTTTGCTGCAAACTCTACAATACACTGTCTCCAGGTAAAAGGTAAAGTCATCCAAATGACCACAGGCTGACTGGTTGTGATTTAACCTGACGATCATGACACCTCCAGCCAAGGGCAAGGTTGAGAAGGCGGACCTTCCTGAATAACCCACACTGCTGACCTGCTCTGCATTATAGACCAGCTGTATAGCCAATTGAGCTAAACTGGCCCCACTGTCTCTAAGATTCCGCTGATTCACATCTCCAATTAGAAAGTGGTGATTAATCCTTGCTGATTCTTACCGAATTACACATTCTTCACAATGACACCACCACTATCAAATTTAATTCTCAAGGAACTTAAAAGAACTTAAGTCACTTATTAGCACTGAAATTACAATTGTTGAAAAGAGAGAAATGTTGCTGAAGCTTTTCATTTTGTACTCATCAGGACAAGCTGAAAAATGCCAAATTTCAAATGATCGTAATTAATACAACAGGAGTCAAGAGTGCTGATTGGTTCGCAAGTGCACTCTCATTGGCTGAAACATGACTAGAGAAATCAACAGGAATCTACAGGTTCCTTGAGCTTTCGGGTAATTCAAATAAAGTTGCCAGGCTTGATCATATTCCTTTTGTTTACAGAGAACTGGTGCCTGCATATGAAAGCATGTCGCTTTTAGCAAAATACAGTGAATCATGTTACGAGCTGGACTGATTATCTTAAATTGATTGTTAGTGTAGCTATTAGCGCATCAGATTGTTCAGATCAATGGCAAGTTTTATTTTTATTGCACTTTTTAAAAATAAATTTAGTGTACGCAATTCTTTTTTCAAATTAGGGACAATTTAACGAGGCCAATCCACTACCTTGCACATCTTTTTGTGTTGTAGGGGTGAGAACCACGCAGACACAGGAAGAATGTTCAAACTTCACACGGACAGTGACCCAGGGCCGGGATCGAACCTGTGTCCTCGGCGGCATGAGGCAGCAGTTCTAACCACTGCACCGCCGTGCCGCCCCTTTTATCACGCTTTGAACATTGCAAACCAACATTTGACACTGCGGCTAGCACGAGGGGCGAAGGGATCAAAGGATATGGGGGAAAGTGGGATTAGGCCAAGGAGTTGGATGATTAGCCATGAGCGTAATGAATGGCGGAGCAGGCTCGAAGGGCCAAATGGCCTCCTCCTCCTATTTGCTATGATTATATTAGCCACTGTAGCCACCTGGGGTGGCCACTGCCCAACACAAAATGGAAGATTACAAAGAATGCAGGGAAAATGCAGGGAAAGTGAGCAGCATGGCAGCATTGTGGATAGCACAATCGCTTCACAGCTCCAAGGTCCCAGGTTCGATTCCAGCTTGGGTCACAGTCTGTGCGGAGTCTGCACATCCTCCCCGTGTGTGCGTGGGTTTCCTCCGGGTGCTCCGGTTTCCTCCCACAGTCCAAAGATGTGCAGGTTAAGTGGATTGGTCCAAAATTGCCCTTAGTGTTGGGTGGGGTTACTGGGTTATGGGGTGGGGGTGTTAACCTTGGGTAGGGTGGTCTTTCCAGGAGCCGGTGCAGACTTGATGGGCCGAGTGGCCTCCTTCTGCACTGTAAATTCTATGATCAATGTTGCAAAAGCACTTGTGTATTCTGACTGCTGCAGAAACCAGGCAGCACTGTGAAAGAAAATAAGTTAGCATACTAATGAGGCGATACCGGGTGATTCCCAGGTACAATGGAAACAAGTTAACTCAAATCGCTACAGTGAATAGAAGGCCAGACTTCTCAGCGCCAAGAAAAGTCCAAAACAATAAGCCCCAAGAACTGCCCAGTGATCGAGGGACTGTCCCGTTATTGTGGAAATTCAAATCAATCGATTGGGAAGAGACCCAATCGATTGCGGGTGTATAGAGGGTCCGCCCAGGTGGGCGCGAGACCCTGGGAGAGGTATAAGACAGAGACCCGACCCCAGCTCGCTCTCTCAGCCAGCCTCATCTTGACCAGCTCCTCTTAGCCAGCGCTCTCCTTGATCACCGTTGCAGCAGAAGACCTTGAGAAGAGGAGGCTTGGTCAGCAGCCACCACCAAGTAAGTGTCACACAACGCACGCTACGAGAGTAGACACTCCTGACCCTTTTAGTCCAC
This sequence comes from Scyliorhinus canicula, assembly GCF_902713615.1. Classification (NCBI taxonomy): domain Eukaryota; kingdom Metazoa; phylum Chordata; class Chondrichthyes; order Carcharhiniformes; family Scyliorhinidae; genus Scyliorhinus; species Scyliorhinus canicula. Next base: position 603,210 of record NW_024056016.1, read on the forward strand.
ACCGATTGGAAGCCTGCGATCCAGGACAAAGCTAGAGGCCGTTGTTCCCTGATCGGCAGTTCCCTTATTCCAGTATTGACCTGTTAGTGGTAGGATTAACCTAGTCTTGTAGTTTTATATGCATAATTAGTAGATAACTATTATAGTAAACGTGTCTTGTTTGAACTTACTAACTGGTGTATGGAGTTATTGGTTTGAACTTGAAACTTGTGGCGGTATCTTAACGATACCTGGCGACTCCAGAGCTAAGGAATGAAACAGAGCCAAATTGAGTGTTAAGCACACTCACCCAGAACGAGCAACACCACATAAGGTGATATTAGAACAGATGTTCAAAAACTTGGTTAAAGAGATTGGATTTAAGGAGTACCGTACAGGATAAAAGTGAGGCTCAGAGTTGGAGAGGTTTAGGGGAAATTCCAGAGATTGGGTTCTGAGGATTGGAAAGAACAGTCCCAGTGGTGAAGCGATTAAAATCTGGAATACTTAAATGACCGGGATTAGAGGAGTGCAGAGATTTGGGAGGGTTGTGGAATCACAGGCATTGTCAGAGATATGGAGGTCACAGCCAGAGACAGATTTTAAAAAAGGGGTGAGAATTTTAAAATTTTGCTACTTAAACAATAATCTTTGTGGGGGCCAAGGGTTTGGGAATTTCTGGTTGAGTTGTAGATACACAAGATTCCTGTCCTTTGCCCCGCTCACTCTCCTACTCCCTCTCTCGCTGTCCTCTCATAGAAGCCAGAGACTTGTGTCGGCCCAGACTGGGTGGCAGGTGCAAATCCCTGAAGGATATTAGTGAACCAGTTGTGATTTTACAACAATCCAGCAGCTTTCATGGTTGCTATTTCCGACTGACAACCCCACAAATGACCAGATTGATTCAGCTCAATTTGAAACCTGCCTTTGTGGTTTTGTGGGTTCTCTTCACTCCCTTTTCCCTGTTTTAAATCAGCGTCAGGGAACTGAAACCAAATCATTGGGATCTGATAGAGTTGCCCAATTTGTCACTATCTGAACATCAACATTGGAATTTGAACACGGAAGGAAACAGCACCGTTGACACTGCAGAGAAACCACACGCTCGTTCTGTGTGGACAAGATTTCAACTATTCATCTAACCTGGAGAGACACAAGGACACGTGGGGAAACCTTGGAAATGTGAGTACTATGAGAAGGGATTCAGTTATCCTGTTGAACTGAATCAGCACATTCACACTGGAGAGAAGCAATTTACCTGCTCAGAGTGTGGGAAGGGATTTACTCGTTCATCCCACCTGCTTCGGCACCAGTGTGTTCACACTGCGGAGAAGCCATTCACCTGCACCATATGTGGGAAGGGATTCACTCGGTTATGCCACCTGTAGAAGTCAACTGTTACCTGACACACCTAATAGGTAGAGGATAGTTATTTAGGATAAATATTAAGCCCCAGTTTTACCCATTTTAAATTAAGGATTTTAACACTCTCAAAACATAACTGTTTCATAGAACCAGCATAATTCACTTTACTAGATTAAAACAAACACTTTAACTGATTTAATGAATACATTTTTCAAGTCAGTGTCCAAGGACAGAGCAGGACCCGTAGCAACAGCCATAGACATGAAAGCTTTATTGTTATAATAGCTAAGCCAGCAGAAAACCAGTTTTTGTGTTCTTGATCAAGCACAATATTGCATTCTTTAACATACACAAGTATGCAGATACGAAACAATTAGAACTAATGTTACATATTAAAGATGGACGGCTTGCCGTAAAATCAGATGTGTTTGAGTCTAACCCAAACCAATTAGGATTATATTGGGGTGTGATTAGATGGCTTCAGACAGATATGAAACAGTATAACTGAAAAGTTTTGTTTGGCCATTTGTGAGTGGTGTTGGTTTGAAGCTGAAGATTAGCTGGATTTCTTTCTCTCTTTTTGAATCATCTATACTTTGATCTGAACTATTCACTGCCTCCTGTATTCATATTTCATTTTCAGACTTTGACTTTTAAAGTTATTGTCAAGCTGTTTGCCTCAGCAAGAAGATAATTTCTGTGATTCTTTGAAAGCTTCAAATTGTCTACGAGTTGCCTTTCATAATAACTTTCAAATTGTAATCAATAGAAGACAAATAAACAATTCCTATTTGCACCTGAGAAGTTTTAACTGAAATTTCTGCTGAGTTCCAGTAATCTCAAAGTGCTGCTGACAACCGAATGGTTAAATCCATCAATTTGGTGTAGTTCGGCAAACAGGGGAGGCACCAGCCAGGAAGAAAACAGCTAGAATGGGGTAAGAAATATATTTTTGACCCATTCTTATAGCCGCATCAAGCAGTGCTTCGACCCCTTAGAAAGGACCTTTTTATAGATTGTTAATTCAATCAGGTGCCGGTCATTGAATCTAAAATAAAATGGGACTGAAAAAATAGTCACGGTAGTGTACACAGATATGCAAAAGGAGTTGACGACCAAAATATTGGGTGTAAGGCTGAGTTTATGGTGGACATGGCTCCTAAAATAGATTCAGAACCTTCAAATGGAAGAGAACTACTTCCCACAACGTGCAAGGGAGGTCGTGCTGTATCGGATGTCTCTATTGATGATCTTGGATCTTTGATTTGTAGACAATTTGGACTGTCTGCAGTTGCCACAAAAATTGAATCAAAATATGATAGCCCCAAAGGACAGTGGTCCCTTGATAATATCAAGAAGGCATGGGGTAAGACCACACGGTTAAACGGTGGAAGATGTATGAAATGGTCTTTTGCAGTAATGGCACAGCTCCAAAAACATCAAGAGACAAATGCAAAAACAAAATTCGATTGTGAGCTTCAGTCCACTAAAGATCAACTAATTGCAGTTGTTGAGGAATTACGAGATGCAAAATCCAAACTTGAGCATTATGATGAAATTAAAACATTGTTGGAAAATTAAACCTTTAAGGTTCAATAGTTATCTTTTCAAATCGCAGAATTGCAACATCAAGTTGTTGAATCAGAGTCAAACTACCAACAGTTACAAACAGAAACTGAGCAAATCAAAAGTCAAAATTGCCAGTTACTTGAGGAAAAATGTATTTTGGAAATTGACATGGACACCATGGAATGTCGTAACAAATTACTGACAGACAAATTAACAGCACAAAAGACTTCAAATCTGTGTTTAAAAAATGAGCTGAACTCTCCAAAGTAAACAGCGCCACTAACCGGACAATTCAAAATGATGTTAACTAAGAGCTAAGGTGTACCAGTGATAAATAAATCAAATCTTACATTATTGCAAGCTGCTACTGACATGAAAACAATGAATACACTGATCGAGGTTCCACAAGGGGGGTCTGGCCAAATGAACTATCTCTCAAGGACACTTTTACCCCAGAACAAACTGTTATCTTACTCTGAGACCGACCACAAAATGCTGCTGGCCATGATCCAATTAAGCACCAAACAGCCACCAGAACTGTTTGCAGCTTTAAACTTGATCCTACCCAAACCTCAGTCCAAAACCTCAATTGCTAACAAAGGCATGTCAATCGTTGCCTCTCCTCCGTTAACGATAAATCCAAGCCTTGCATTCACTTGAAAAAAAAATTCCAGAAGATTTCTTTCTCGTGTTGAAGATGGCCATTTTGCGAGTTTCAGATTTCACGGTTGCAGACTGGTCTACGATGAAGGCCAGCCTCCTGGCTACAGGGATACGGGACAAGTCACGTATCGCTAAAAAGTTGCCAAGAACTGTCAACTTGAGAAAACTGTTATTAATCTGAATGTTGCTTTATTAATTTTAAGAAATTAACATATCTTGTTAGCTGTGTTTCCTTTAACAGAATCGACTAGTTCATCTACAGAAAACCAAGATAAAGCACAAAACTGGTTCAGTTATATATTCAATAAGTTATTGTGTTTGATATTTTAAAATAAATGTTTAGAATTAGCTTGGAAATTAAAACTTCAGAAAAGTAACTCTGATTAAAGCAAATCCATAGAGAGAACATATTGTTCTAAGAGACTTGATAACGGGAATTTGGCAGCAATCCAACTTTTACTCCCAGTCCATTTGAGTGACAAATATAATAAAAAGTTCAGAGATGAGAATGGCATCATTCCAATTTATCCACCCTATACGCCCCTTTTTGTCTCTGCAAGAAAATTAAACCTTTCAACAGCTTTTATGTATAATCCAAAAGATGTCAAAGACTTGACAATTCACATCCAATACAAAGTTTCATTATCATTTATTAGTGAATTATTATTAATAATTTATTAATAAATTACATAATCAATTTTGATCATCATTTTACCATTTATTACTAGATCATATGTTCAACTTCTTATTGTATAATCATTTTATTTGTATCCATGAAATTATTATTAATTGTTTATTGCTGAATTTTGTAATCATGATATCAATTTTAAATCAGTATATCAATGTTAAGATCTGTAAAATGTTAACCGTAATACTCATTTTCAGTTATTTGACTGGCTTTGTAAATGTACCAGATTCACATCCAAAAATCTATTCTCCTGTGTAGCTGTGTTCATCATTTACATAACATACCAATGGGCTAAGTGTATCAAAGAACTATTTGCTAAACACAGGGGACCAACTGTCAGAATGATTCACACTAACTCTACTGCACCCCCAATTGATGAATTTGAGATGAAATACTATTGTTGAAATGTTACTGATCAATCAATTATTTGACTGTATTATTAACATATTCTATAATTTATTAATACTGAATCAGTAGAATCAAATTTGATTAATTTATTGTTATTTTGTAATAATGATTCTTTAAGAATTTTAATGATTATTGTTGAAATGCTTGTTGCAATGCTAAGTGTCCATTCTATTGTTTAAAACTGCAATGACAATATGAATGAGTTATTCTTTGCGCTTTTACCTATCCTGTCACATTAATAATGTCTTTTATCATATTCTGATATATCTCACTTGATCTTTCGATTTATCAAAGGGCCGAACTGTAGAAGCCAGGTATTTCAAATATACCTAATATAGGTAAAAGATAGCTGTTTAAGCGTAAATATTAAGCCCCAGTTTTAAAATTAAGCATTAAAAAAACACATATTCTGCAAATTCATTGACATAGTTTTAAAGTAACACAGAAGTCTGATAAGACAAACACTTTTCATTACATTTCTCCAAGGACAAGGGCTGGATCCATGGCACTGAGGTGGCAGGAGTGAAGGTTCTCCTGTTCTCACGCCGTTCGAGATTAGGGTGAATCACATTCCATAACTTATACAAGGTGAAACATTTTAGACTATGTTGCCTTGTTTTTAATAAATGGACATTTAATAAATGGACAGTTCGAACATCGAATCAAATATATTTGATTCCAACATTCTCAAAACAACAATTTTTATAAAAGCAACACCGAGACTTGCATTCGCTCCCAGTCAATTCTCACCCTTGTTTTCAAATCCCTCCATGGCCTCATATCTCCCTGTGTCTGTCATCTCCTCCAGCTCCACAACCCCCTGAGATATCTGCACAGCTCTGATCCTGGACTCTTGTACACCCCCGATTCTAATTACCCCGCCATGGTTTTAAGTTCCCTCGGCCCCAAGCACTGAATTCCCTCCCTAAACCTCCCCGTCTCCACCTAACGTACCTCCTTTCATACTCTGTAAAACTCACCTCTTTGACCAGGTTTTTGGTCACCTGGTCTAATATCTCCTTTTGTGTCTGGGTGTCTCACTTTTTATAGAATTATAGAACAGTACAGCACAGAACAGGCCCTTCGGCCCTCGATGTTGTGCCGAGCAATGATCACCCTACTTAAACCCACGTAACCCGTAACCCAACACTTTGTTTTATAATGTTCCTGTGAAGTTGACTGGGATGATTTATGATGTTAAAGGTGTTAAATAAAAGAAGTTGTTGTTGTTGACTGTAACCCTGACCTCCTGTTTTACAATATCCCATTGGTTTCAGAACAAACTTTATCTCTGATGTTTTGCCCCCTGCAGGTTTGCAGCCTCTATAAAGACGGCGGCCGTTAACTCAGGCCTGTAACCGGGAGCAGGCTGCAGCTGTCCCCCCGCTCGATGCAAAGCCGGGTGCGGAAACTTCTTATTGGGGTTTGGCACCTCCACAGGGTTTCAGTGAACCCACCCGGCCGAGTCCAGCATTGGCACTGCGCATGCTCCAGCTCATGATGCACAAGGAGTGATTGACGGCAGGTCTGGACCAATAGGAAGAAAGGGGTGTGCGTGGCGGTCCTCCAAGCAATCGGAGTGAATGAGGGGCGGGGCTGAGCCCGGACTCCCACGTGAGCTCTAGCATGCGCAGTACCGTTGAGAACTCAGGATTCCAGCAGTTGGGCGGAAACCCTCAGTCGGTCACATCGCGATCGGGTGAGTCATGAGGGAGGAATGGAGGCGGCGGATGGGTCAGGAAACTTCATAAAAACACCGTGTTGGCCCCAAACACGAAACTCGGATACAGCAGTTGAACCGGCGAAAGCTGCTCGGGCTTTTCCCCGAGACAGGGCCGGGTGGATGCGGAGGGAGCGAGAGCCCCGGCTTTGCTCCGCCTCCCATTCACTCTGATTGGCTGGAGGACCAGTCACTCTTGTTCGGTCTTCCAGCCCCGCCCACTCTTCCTATTGGTCTGAATCCGCCGTCAATCAGTCCCCGGGCATTGTGAGCTGGAGCAAACCCTTCACCATCATTGTCAGCTCCCTGGTTTGCAGCTGCGGAGCTTCTCCCTCCCTCCCGGGAACAGGCCCAGGTTAACGGGCACCATCCTGCTTCACACACTGGAGGGTGGTTCACATCACGGGATGGGGGGGGGGGGGATGGGGGGGGGGATGGGGGGGGGATGGGGGGATATGGGGGGGGGGGATGGGGGGGATGGGGGGATATGGGGGGGGGATGGGGGGGATGGGGGGGGATGGGGGGGATGGGGGGGGGAGGGGGGATGGGGGGGGGGGATGGGGGGATATGGGGGGGGGGATGGGGGGGATGGGGGGGGATGGGGGGGATGGGAGGGGGGATGGGGGATATGGGGGGGGGGGATGGGGGGGATGGGGGGGATGGGGGGGGGGAGGGGGGATGGGGGGGGGGGATGGGGGATATGGGGGGGGGGGGATGGGGGGATATGGGGGGGGGGGATGGGGGGGGGGTGGGGGGGATATGGGGGGGGGGGGATGGGGGGGGATGGGGGTGGGGGGGATATGGGGGGGGGGGATAGGGGGGGGATGGGGGTGGGGGGGATATGGGGGGGGGGATGGGGGGGATGGGGGTGGGGGGGATATGGGGGGGGAGGGATAGGGGGGGGGGGGGGGGATGGGGGTGGGGGGGATATGGGGGGGGGGGATGGGGGGGATGGGGGGGGGGGATTGGGGGGGGATTTGGGGGGGGAGGATTTGGGGGGGAGATAATAAATAAGAGCTTATACTTTGCACTCAAATCAGTGAGGACTCTGATCTGTGGGAAGGAAGGAAACCCTGGGTGGTGGGCCGGGAGGATTCACAAAACACACGCTGGAGGCCCCAAACTCCCAATAAGACCCATTGATTTTATTGTCAGTCAGCGGACAGGAGCTGGAGAACTGAACCCAGGCAGAGGAGAGGGAGGAAAAAAGGAAATGGTGCAGATGGTGAGATGGGTTTGGATTTCAGCCCAGGGAAGAGGGAGAGTGTGTGGGATGGGGATTTACAGCTTTGGGGGAACAAGAAAGGAAAAAATGTTCCAGAAAAACTACGATTGCCTGATCAGAATTTATATCCTGGACTGACAGTGATGGCTTTTGTAAACTCCTTTTACAGGATATTGGAAGTGGAGAATTTGCACACAACAAACTGAACCCAACGGAAAGGTTTGTCTCTTTGCGAATTCTATCCTGCATTGACAGTGATGACGTTTGTAACATGAGATATTAAAGCTCCCAGGAAAGATTAAATGGAGGGGGGCAATGTGAGAGATTACCATGGTTTAGCACACTGGGCTAAATGGCTGGCTTTGAAAGCAGACCAAGGCAGGCCAGCAGCACGGTTCAATTCCCGTACCAGCCTCCCCTACCAGGTGCCGAAATGTGGCGACTAGGGGCTTGTCGCAGTAACTTCATTTGAAACCGATTTTCGTTTCATTTCATTTCAACAAACAAGTCATAAATACAAGATAGTTACGAATAAGTCCAAGTGGACAATACGGACAAAATTATTTATCACAGTTCAGAATGTGCAACTCATTACCATGGAAAGGAGTTGAGGAAAATGCTGAGATGTTTTCAAAAGGAAACAGGACAAGCACATGAGAGAAAATGGAATTGAAAATCAGGAGAAAGGCTGAGATTTGATAGGTGTGACAGTCGGAGATGTGTGCCGAGTATTGACAGCAGCAGAATCTGTGACAGAATGGCCTGTTTGTGTCTTATATATTCACAATATTTCAATGTAATCTCCTTTTACAGAATATTTGCAGATGCAAACATCATGTCGAGATCTGACAGTCACTTGATTCATCAGGACCGGCCTTTCAATGTGGAAGGAGAAATGTTTGTCTGCTTTGTCTTTTGGAAAAAAATTTGAAAATCACTGTGATTGGAAAAGCACCGAGACACAGACATCTAAGTAATTTTCCACCGTTAGCTGGAACTGAGCTTTAACCAATCACAAAGCATGAAATTAAATTGCAGCATATACATCAGGGAGACACCGTACTCAGGCTTCAACTGATGATCCAAGTTGGAGAGACATAAGGACATTCGGACCAAAGGAATAAAGAAGCAGCAATATGACATTCCGCCCCGTGAGCCTGTTCTACCATTTAATAACATCACGGCTGATCTGACAGTGACCTCAAATCTGGATCCCACCTGCACCTGATAACTTGTCAATACCCATGGAGAAACCGTGGAAATGCAGGGACTGTGGGATGGGATTCAATTACCCATCTGAATTGGAAACTCATCGACGTATTCACACTGGGGAAAGGCCGTTCACCTCCATATGTGGGAAGGGATTCACTCGGTCATCATACCTCCTGACACACCAACTTGTTCATACTGATCAGAGACCGTTTAAATGTGCTGACTGTGAGAAGAGCTTTAAAAGCAGAAAGGATTTACTGTTACATCAACGCACTCACACTGGGGAGAGGCCATTCACCTGCTCCGAGTGTGGGAAGGGATTCACTCTGTCATTCCAACTCCTGGCACACCAACTTGTTCATACTGATCAGAGACCTTTTAAATGTGCTGACTGTGAGAAGAGCTTTAAAAGCAGAAAGGATTTACTGTTACATCAACGCACTCACACTGGGGAGAGGCCATTCACCTGCTCCGTGTGTGGGACGGGATTCACTCAGTCATCAGACCTCCTGAGACACCAACTTGTTCATACTGATCAGAGACCTTTTAAATGTGCTGACTGTGAGAAGAGCTTTAAAAGTAAAATGAGTTTACTGAGACACCAGCGCACTCACACTGGGGAGAGGCCATTCACCTGCTCCGTGTGTGGGAAGGGATTCACTCAGTCATACCACCTCCTGGAGCACCAACTTGTTCATACTGATCAGAGACCGTTTAAATGTGCTGATTGTGAGAAGAGCTTTAAACGCAGAAAGGAGTTACTGTCACATCAACGCACTCACACTGGGGAGAGGCCATTCACCTGCTCCGTGTATGAGAAGAGATTCACATGTTCATCCCAGCTTCTGCAAAACCAGCGAGTTCACACTGGGTACAGGCCGTACTCTTGCCCCGTGTGTGACAAGAAATTTACTCAGTCATCTCACCTGATGACACACCGACTTGGTCACATTGATTAGAAACCTTTTAAATGTTCTGACTGAGAAAAGAGATTTAAAGGTAAACCGAATCTGCAGAAACACGAGCGAGTTCACACTGAAACAGAATCATAGAATTTACAGTGCAGAAGGAGGGCATTCGGCCCATCGAGTGCACAGGCCCTTGCAAAGAGCACCTTACTAAAGCCCATACCTCCAACCTAACCCATAACCCCACCTAACCTTTTTGGACACCAAGGCAATTTAACATGACCAATCCACCTAATCTACACATTTAATGGACTGTGGGAGGAAACTGGAGCACCCGGAGGAAACCCACGCAGACATGGGGAGAACGTGCAAACTCCGCACAGACAGTGAATTCCCAAGCTGGGAATTCTGGGACCCTGGAGATTTGAAGCAACAGTGCTAACCACTGTGTACCGTGTGGCCCACACGTGGGAGCGATTCTGGGGAGAGGCTGTTTAACTGCTCCGTGTGTGGGAGGAGATTCACTCAGTCAAACAACCTGAACAGACATCAGCAAATTCACAGGCAACAGCAGGGTTTGGATTCAGCTGTTGTTGCTGCTGTTAGTCACATCCAGGACTGAATGATGCCTGGACGTCTGTTTCCAGTGGGGCTCCACAGTTTCCGGTATATATCAATGATTTAGACTGAAATGTACACACCAGGATTATACAGAAGTTGCTGATGTGTTTTAGACAATGAGGGAGAAAGTCATGGACTGGGTCAGGTGTACAGAAAAGTGGTGAATAGAAATTTAGATAATGAGAAGTTAGGAACACACTTCAGTGAACTCCCGATAAAAATAAGGTCACTTCAGGATAATGGAAAAAACTGATTGGTGAGGAAGCAACAAATAAGAACATAAGAACTAGGAGCAGGAGTAGGCCATCTGGCCCCTCGAGCCTGCTCCGCCATTCAATGAGATCATGGCTGATCTTTTGTGGACTCAGCTCCACTTTCCGGCCCGATGGAGAAGGGTCGGGGGGGAGGAGAAGGGTCAGGGGGGGGAGGAGAAGGGTCAGGGGGTCAGAGTACCCAATTATTGTTATTTATTTTTCCAATTAAGGGGCAATTTAGCCTGGCAAATCCACCTAACCTGCACATCTTTGGGTTGTGGGGGTGAAACCCATGCAGACACGTGGAGAATGTGCAAGCTCCACACGGGCAGGGACCCAGGGCCGGGATTCAATCCCGGGTCCTCAGCGCCGTAGTTCCACTGCTCCACGTGTTACTCTAGCTAAAAATAATTCTAATAACTTTATTGAACAGTTCTCAAATGGAAAGGCACTTGACCACATTAAAACTAAGGATCTGCAATAGACATTTGATCTAGCAAGTCATATATTTAGGGCATAGTTAGAAACAGAAGGCATTCATTTAAAGTGATTAGAAAAATAAGCAATGCTGAGCAAGGTGAGGAGAGTGGGCAAATAATACAATGAGTAGCATGGTGGTTAGCATAAATGCTTCACAGCTCCAGGGTCCCAGGTTTGATTCCCGGCTGGGTCACTGTCTGTGCGGAGTCTGCACGTCCTCCCCGTGTGTGCGTGGGTTTCCTCCGGGTGCTCCGGTTTCCTCCCACAGTCCAAAGATGTGCGGGTTAGGTGGACTGGCCATGCTAAATTGCCCGTAGTGTCCTAAAAAGTAAGGTTAAGGGGGGGGGGGGTTGTTGGGTTACGGGTATAGGGTGGATACGTGGGTTTGAGTAGCGTGATCATTGCTCGGCACAACATCGAGGGCCGAAGGGCCTGTTCTGTGCTGTACTGTTCTATGAGGAACAGTGTGAGATTATGCACTTTGGAAGGAGAAATGGAGGTTAGACTATTTTCTAAATGGGAAAATGCTGAGGAAATCACAAGCACAAAGGGACTTGGGAGACCTTATTCAAGATTCTCTTCAGGTTGACGTGCAGGTGCACTGCAGCCTCACGGCGCCGAGGTCCCAGGGTCGATCCCGCCTCTGGGTCACTGTCCGTGTAGAGTTTGCACATTCTCCCCGTGTTTGCATGGGTTTCGCCCCCACAACTCAAAGATGTGCAGGGTAGGTGGATTGGCCACGCTAAATTGCCCCTTCATTGGAGAAAATGAATTGGGTACTCTAAATTCAAAAACAAAATGTAAAACCAAAAGGTTAATGTGCAGGTTCAGTCGGCAGTTAGGAAGGCAAATGCAATGTATTCATGTCGAGACGGCTAGAATACAAGACCAGGGATGTACTTCTGAGGCTACATAAGGCCCTTATCAGACCCCATTTGGAGTATTATGAGCAGTTTTGGGCTCCGTATCTAAGGAAGGGTGTGTTGGCCTTGGAAAGGGTTCAGAGGAGGTTTACAAGAATGATCCCTGGAATGAAGAGCGTGTCGTATGAGTAACGGTTGAGGACTCTGGGTCTGTACTTGTTGGAGTTTAGAAGGATATAGGGGGGGATCTTATTAAAACTTACAGGATACTGCGAGACCTGGGTAGAGTGGACATGGAGAAGATGTTTCCACTTGTAGGAAAAACTAGAAGCAGAGGACACAATCTCAGACTAAAGGGGCGATCCTTTAAAACAGAGTAAGAAGTCTTACAACACCAAGTTAAAGTCCAACAGGTTTGTTTCAACTCACTAGCTTTAGGTGCACAGTTCCTTCCTCAGGTGATGAGGAGGAATTAAAACAGATGAGGAGGAATTTCTTCAGCCAGAGGGTGGTGAATCTGTGGGACTCTTTGCCACAGAATGTCATGGAGGCCAAATCACTGAGTGTCATTAAGGCAGAGATAGATAGATTCTTGATTAATAAGGGGATCAGGGGTTATGGGGAGAAGGCAGGAGAATGAAGATGAGAAAATATCAGCCATGATTGAATGGCGGAGCAGATTCGATGGGCCGAGTGGCCTAATTCTGCTCCTATGTCTTACGATGTGAAGAAAAACATTCTGTGCTGCATGTGGGATCATGAATGCACTGCTCGAAAATGTGGTGGAGGCAGATTCAATTGATGCCTTGAAAAGAGAATTGGACAACTATCTGTTACTATCAGATCAGCCATGACCTTATTAAATGATGGAGCAGACTCGGCTGAATAGCCAACTCCAGCTCCTTGGCCATCTGTTCGTATCTTTTGAGGAGAAAAATATCTGCAGAGTTCAGGGCCAATGACAGGGGATTGTGACTGTTGCAGAAAGTTGGCACAGATACAATTTGTTGAGTGCCTTTGTTTTGTGCTGTCACCTTTCTATGCCACTGTGTTACATAGAACAGTACAGCACAGAACAGGCCCTTCGGCCCTCTATGCCGAGCATTGTCCGAAACCAAGATCAAGATATCCCACTCCCTGTCATTCTGGTGTGATCCATGTGCCTCTCCAATAACCGCTTGAAGGTTCCTAAAGTGTCTGACTCCACTATCTCAGCAGGCAGTCCATTCCGCACCCTAACCATTCTCTGAGTAAAGAACCTACCTCGGATATCCCTCCTATATTTCGAGGGCAGCACGGTAGCATTGTGGATAGCACAATTGCTTCACAGCTCCAGGGTCCCAGGTTCGATTCCCCGCTGGGTCACTGTCTGTGCGGAGTCTGCACGTTCTCCCCGTGTGTGCGTGGGTCTCCTCCTGGTGCTCCGGTTTCCTTCCACAGTCCAAAGATGTGCAGGTTAGGTGGATTGGCTATGCTAAATTGCCCCTTAGTCCAAATTGCCTTAGTGTTGGGTGGGGTTACTGGGTTATGGGGATAGGCTGGGGGTGTGGGCTTGGGTAGGATGCTGTTTCCAAGAGCCGGTGCAGACCCGATGGGCTGAATGGCCTCCTTCTGCACTGTAAATTCTATATCTATATCTCCCACCCTGTATCTTATAGTTATGCCCCCTTGTAACAGCTACATCCACCCGAGGAAATAGTCTCTGAATGTCCACTCTATCTATCCCCCTCACCAACGTATAAACCTCTATTAAGTCGCCTCTCATCCACCTTCGCTCCAAAAAGAAAAGCCCTAGCTCGCTCAACCTTTCCTCAGAAGACCTATCCTGCAAACCAGGCAGCATCCTGGTAAATCTCCTTTGCACCCTTTCCAATGCTTCAACATCCTTCCTATAATGAGGTGACCAGAACTGCACACAATACTCCAAATGTGGTCTCAACAGAGTCATGTATAGTTGCAACATAACCCCGCAGCTCTTAAACTCAAGCCCCCCATTAATAAATGCTACCACACTATAAGCCTTCTTCACGGCTCTATCCACTTGAGTGGCAATCTTCAGAGATCTGTGGACATGAACCCCAAAATCTCTCTGTTCCTCCACATTACTCAGAATCCTGCCATTGACCCTGTAATCTGCATTCAAATTTCTCCGACCAAAATGAATCACCTCGCACTTATCAGTGTTATGAGGGAAATGCAGTGCACCAACGCAAGAGAAGCAGATTGCTCCCTCGATTTGGATTGGATTTGTTTATTGTCACGTGTACCGAGGTACAGTGAAATTATTATTCTGTGAGCAGCTCAAACAAATCATTTGTACATGAAAAGAAAGTAAACTAAAAAGAAAAAACATAATAGGGCAACACAAGGTACACAATGTAAATATATAGACAAAGGCATTGAGTGAAGCGTCCAGGAGTGTAGTATTAATCAGGTCCGTCCATAAGAGGGTTGTTCAGGAGTCTGGTAATAGTGGGGAAGAAGCTATTTTGAATCTGATCGTGCGTGTTCTCAGACTTTTGTATCTCCTGCCCGATGGAAGAAGTTGTAAGAGTGAGTAAGCTGGGTGGGAGGGGTCTTTAATTATGCTGCCCGCTTTCCCCAGGCAGAGGGAGGTGTAGATAGAGTCAGTGGATGGGAGGCAGGTTTGTGTGATGGACTGGGCTGCGTTCACTACTCTCTGAAGTTTCTTGCGGTCTTGGGCCGAGCAGTTGCCACTCCAGGCTGTGATGCAGCCAGATCGGATGCTTTCTATGGTGCATCTGTAAAAGCTGGTTAGAGTCAGTGTGGACATGCCAAATCTCCTTAGTTTCCTGAAGAAGTATAGGCGCTGTTGTGCTTTCTAGGTGGTAGCGTCGATGTGCGTGGCCAGGAGAGATTTTTGGTGATGGAAACCCTGTGCCCAGCGCAGGAGAGGCTGGTTGTTGGGCAGTGTGAGCTGAACATACATGGCTGGATAAAGACTGAGGCAGATGTCAAGACCCTTGGAGTGAAAACAGGTCTGGAGGGAGTAGGTCAAAAAACCTGGGGAGTTGCATTTTGCATGAATCGTGAGTGTGAGCCAGTCACAACTATGAACAGTAAACAAACCTATCACTGGTTTGATGAGATGATATACCATGTCCCAGGTGTTGTAAATACTGTACATACTGTAGATCAGCCTGCTTGCTGCCCATGTCTAAGTGATATCTTATCAGAATAATTTGCTTCTGTATTAAATAAAGTATCCAACCTCTCATCGTGCTTCATGCCCAGCATCTTGACTAACTCTGGATCTTCTGTTTTGCTAACTGGGAAATAGAATCTCCCTGTTTACTAATTACCCTATGGCGGCTGTGTTACCCAGAATCCCCCGTGCTCCAGAAAGTCCCCTATCAGTGAGTGTACGAGGCCAGTGTGCAGGTGCAGTGTGGGTGTGTGCTCTGAGCATACTCATTGTCAGTCATGGTGAGAGAGTGAGGAGGAGCTGGGTTGAACACAACAGTGAGCTGTTCCCCTGTGAGAAGAGCATCTCCCACTCTCTGACTCTCCAGCAGCTTCCTGTCATGGTTGAGTTGGACAAGGAACTCTCATCATTTGAGCTGGGAAAGGCCATTGATTGCTGAGCAAGCAGAAAGATGCCTGGCAAGGATGGAATTCCAGCTGAACTGCTCACACACAGAAAGTCCCATTGACTGTCAAACCTTCCTGCCCTCCCCTTTTGGGCTGTGAGATTGGTCCACGGATCATGTGTGATGCAATAAAAACAGCAGTGACAGAGGAGACAGCATCAACTACAGGGACATCTCACTCCTTGGAGTCAGGGGAAGACCTTCACTTGGGTGAGTTTAAAAGATTCATCTACTGAAGACTGAGTTCATCCAGAAGCACAGTGCGGTTTCTGTGCTGACAGATCTACAGTGAACATGATCTTCTCCACACACCAGCTACAAGGGAAGAGAACACTTGGGATTGATCTAAAGTGTTAGTGCTGAGAAAGTGAAATGTTCTAATTACTGAGTGAAAGTAAACCTTTCAGTGTGAATCACAATTTACTGGGACAATGTTTCAATCTCTGAAGATAAACTTCAGCCTTGAAGTTATGTTCGGAGCTCACAAGCTGTGGGAAGCTTTGTGAATGTTTCTTCTTCCCTTTTGTAAACAAGCAAAGAAGTTAACCTTTTCCCCTGACAGCACGGCAATGATTTGAAATTAAGACTTTGACTTTTAAAGATTTGGCTTCAACCCATTTGTTGGGGTCATCTTTCCGGCCGTGCGAATCATCGTGGGTGGGTTGGAAATTTTGCTGGAACATTTTTTTGATAATCATAGAACATAGAACATAGAACAGTACAGCACAGAACAGGCCCTTCGGCCCTCAATGTTGTGCCGAGCCATGATCACCACACTTAAACCCACGTAACCCGCATACCCGTAACCCAACAATCCCCCCATTAACCTTACACTACGGGCAATTTAGCATGGCCAATCCACCTAACCCGCACATCTTTGGACTGTGGGAGGAAACCGGAGCACCCGGAGGAAACCCACGCACACACGGGGAGGACGTGCAGACTCCACACAGACAGTGACCCAGCCGGGAATCGAACCTGGGACCCTGGAGCTGTGAAGCATTGATGCTAACCACCATGCTACCGTGAGGCCCCTTTTTTTTTTTTCTGCCCTCTGCTGGATGATTGCCTTCACTCAAACTCCTCGGGTCTTCTTCGCAGATTCACCTTCAACTTAGGCTGACCGCACTGCACGTATGCAAATTCCCCCAGAACAGCTGATCAGTAGCTCTGCTCTGCTGCCCTCTGCTGGATCCTAATCTTTATTGTCACAAGTAGTCTTACATTAACACTGCAATGAAGTTACTGTGAAAAGCCCCAGTCAGCACATTCCGGAGCCTGTTCAGGTACACAGAGGGAGAATTCAGAATTGCCATGTGAGAGTACCTTTAAGAATTGGGTGTTTATCAAATAGCTGCAGTGAAGACAGACAGCCCAGCTCCATCCTGATTTATTTTCAGGATGTGTAACTAGTAAAAGCTCTTTCCACGGTCAGTTCACTGGAACACTCTCACTCGGGTGTGTGTCTCAGTCCTTTCTCAGGCACACCTATGTTTGAAATCTCTTCCCAGACAGAATGGACAAACATCGCTCCTTCCACATGCAAATTCAAGTCCAGATGAACTGAGTTATTCTGTTAATTTCCTGTCTGAAAATCCTCTTCTGAGCCCCAGTAAAACGGCTGCAGTCACTCGTAATCTACCTGGTGTCTCGAAGATCAGATGACCGAGTGTATCCCTTCCGACACTCGGAGCAGGTGAATGGCTCCACTCCAGTGAGTGTGTTGTTGTTTCTGCAGATCATTGCTGCTTTACAGCTCTTCCCGCATTTAGCACACGAGTGTGAACACGCTGGTGTCGCTGCAGGTTTGATAATCAAGAAAATCCTGTCCCACACATGATGCAGGTGAGTGTGAGTGCGTCAATGAATTTCAACACAATGTGTAATTAAATTCTTTGCCACAGTCCCTACACTGGAACACTCTCACTTGGGTGTGTGTTTCCCTGTGCTGTTCCTGTCACACTGATGTTTGAAATCTTTCCCACAGACAGAACAGACAAACATTTCTCCGGCCACATTCAAAAGATATTCAGGTCCTGATGAATTGAGTGACTTTCAAATGTTGATGTGATGTTTGATTTGAGTTTCCATTCTGTCAATCCACTCCTTGTGACCCTATAAAACCAATGTGCCCATGTTAGCCTAGGACCGAAACGTAGAACAGATAATTCTAGTTCCCAGGATTTAAGTATTGCTCTTGTTTCCCAAAGCTGCAACTCCCAGTCCCACACACTCTCCCCTTCCCACAAACTCACCACAATGATTTCACCGTCACCAATACTCAGATGAACATTGAATTCCAGATTATTGAATTTATCCTCCACCAATTGCCATGATGGGATTTGAACCCTTGTCCCCAGAACACGAGCCTGTGTCTGGATTGCTGATATAGTGAATCCCCATGGAGAGTGGTACTGACCTGGAACTCAATGGTTACACTCAATGACCAATAATATCCAGGTTCTGATTAATCAAGTGACTCTTTCTGTTTTGAATGTCTTGTTTGATTTCACTTTGCTGTGTTTAAATCCTCCCCTTGTAACCCCGTCAAAGGAGTTTCCAGAATCCATCACTGTCAGCCCTGCTGAGTGGACAGGGCTCACCACGCATGCGCCCTGCTGCACACAGCCCCCGATGAGGATGGTGGTGGTTAACTGGGGAAAGGCTCTGCAGGAAAACCTTCCTGCTCGAGACTGGTAATTTCTTGTTTTAGCTTTGAGGCCTCCACTGGGGGTGTGTGAAGCCTCCCCTCCCACCCACTGCCCCTAACGCTGCCTCCGCCTATCCGCCTCCTTCCCGCCTGAAGATGAGACAAACAAGCGCCTGTCCCTGGACATGAGCCGCACTGCGCATGCCCCACATCACAATGCCCGGGGAGTGATTGACGGCAGGTCCAGACCAATAGGAAGAGGGGGCGGTGACTGGAGGGATCCGAGCAGGAACGGCTTCCAAGCAATCGGAACTAATGAGGGGCAGGGCTGATCCCGGATCTCCCTCATTGGCTGAGACTCTGCATCATTTTGAGTTCTTCCCATTGGCCACATGGGCACGGGTTCCACAACCTCATTTCCTGCCTGAGAGGTGTTAACCAATGGGAGGAATTGGAGGACCGGATGGTCCTCCAGCCAATCAGATTGTGGACTTTGTGTGAATGAAGATTGAGCTTCACAAAGACTGAACCTTCTTCCTGTGTCAAACCTCTGAGGAAAACACTTTCTTTTCACTTCAATGGACTTCTTAAGGTTCAATTGACCCTTCTACAGAACTGTTACAACAATGGACAACAAACTCTGTTTTCTGATGCCACAGATGTGGCATGGTGGCACAGTGGTTTGACACTGCAGCATCACAGGGCCAGCAACCTCAGTTCAATTCCAGCCTTGGGTGACTGTGTGGAGTTTGCACATTCTCCCCGTTGTCTGTGTGGGTTCCCTCCCTGTGCTCCAGTTTTCTCCCACCATCGAAGATGTGCAGGTTGGTGGATTTGTTATGCTAAATTGCCCCTTGGTGATCAAAGGTTTGAAGTGAGGTACGGGGAGAGGGCAGGGAGAATGGTCGCAAAGGGGGAAGGGGGGTGGTGTAGGGTTGGTGCAAACTCGATGGGCCGAATGGGCTCCTTCTGCACTGAAGGGATTCTATGATGCTGCCACGACATGTTATGTTCATCCAGCATTTTCTGTTTTCTTACTCTATATCACACACATTTTTGATCCACTAATTTGATTTATTGAACCACAATACCATCAACTACTGGAAGCAGTGTATTGGTGTTGCAGCTTTTCTATAGAACTTTCTCTCAAGTCTGATCTAATGGGAGGCAGAGGCAGCTGATCGGATTGACTCAATCTCAGTCACAAAGAAGCTCCACAAGCTCCTCACACTTCTTGTTGGAGGTGAGGTTGGAAGAGACACGGGGAAGCGAGAGAACTTCAAAAGGAACTAACTTGTGTCAGAGATATTAACAAGTTTCAACACGCTGCATATTTAACAAAAATCTAATTTATTTGACTTTTAGCCAGAATATTATGCGCTGTAAATGGGGTGGAGTTTGTTATCAGCAGAAACAGTCCCAAATTAATGTTTCAGTCCTAAATGTGATGAATAGCAAAATCCAATTACTGTCGTTACCTGTGGCCTTGTTGGTGTGTCAGCACATGTGATGACTGAGTGAATCCCTTCCCACACTTGGAGTCGGTGAATGGTCTCTCCCCAGTATGAACTCGCTCGTGTCTTAGCAGGTGGGATGACCGAGTGAATCCCTTCCCACACTTGGAGCAGGTGAATGGTCTCTCCCCAGTGTGAACTCGCTGGTGTCTCAGCAGTTTGGATGACTCAGTGAATCCCTTCCCACACTTGGAGCAGATGAATGGTCTCTCCCCAGTGTGAACTCGCTCGTGTCTTAGCAGGTGGGATGACCGAGTGAATCCCTTCCCACACTTGGAGCAGGTGGATGGTCTCTCCCCAGTGTGAACTCGCTCGTGTCTTAGCAGGTGGGATGACAGAGTGAATCCCTTCCCACACTTGGAGCAGGTGAATGGTCTCTCCCCAGTGTGAAATCGCTCATGTGTAAGCAGGTGGGATGACCGAGTGAATCCCTTCCCACAAGTGGAGCAGGTGAATGGTCTCTCCCCAGTGTGAAATCGCTCATGTGTAAGCAGGTGGGATGACCGAGTGAATCCCTTCCCACAAGTGGAGCAGGTGAATGGTCTCTCCCCAGTATGAACGCGCTGGTGACTCAGCAGGGAGGATGACTCAGTGAAACTCTTCCCACACTTGGAGCAGGTAAACGGTCTCTCCCCAGTGTGAATTCGCTGGTGATTCAGCAGGTGGGATGACGTGCTGAATCCCTTCCCACACTTGGAGCAGGTGAATGGTCTCTCCCCAGTGTGACTGCGTCGATGAATTTCCAGCCTGGATGGGGAAGTGAATCCTTTCCCACAGTCCGCACATTTCCACGGTTTCTCCTCAATCTGACTGCATTTGTGGCTTGTGAGGCCTGATGATTGACTGAATCCTCGTCCACACACACAACACGTGTACGGTTTCCCCGCACTGTGAACAATGCTCTTTCCTTCCATGTTCAAAATCCTATGATGTTCAGGATATGATAAATTGAGGGTGTGATGTTTTGGTTTGAGATTCCCGACCTTTGAAGCCTCCCCTTCGAACACCCTGCGAAACGGATTCAAAACAGAAAATAGGGAGTGAGAGAGAACCCACAAAAACACAAAAGCAGGTTGTCAAATTGAGCTGAATGAATCTGGACATTTGTGGGCCCGGCACTGGAAAAAAGTGACCATGAAAACGGCTGGATTGTTATAAAAACCCAACTGACCTCTTTGGGAGGAGAGAGAAAGAGGTGAAGAGGGATGTTGTATATCTACAAGACATATTAAGAGAGTAGTTGGCAAAGCAAATTCGATTTTGAGCTTCATAAACAGTAATATTGACACCAAAGCTATGCTTCCGGTGGCAATGATTAGCACTGCTGCCTCACAGCGTCAGGGACCCGGGTTCAATTCCAGCCTTGGTGACTGTCTGGAGTTTGCACATTCTCCCGTGTCTGCGTGGGTTTCCTCCCACAATCTAAAGAGCAGCAAATTAGGTGGATTGGCCTTGATAAACTGTCCCTTAGTGTCCAGGGATGTACAGGTTAGGTGGGGCTATGGGGTCACAGGGTAGGGGTTTGGGCAGAGGCAGGGTGCCCTTTCAGAGAATCAGTGCAGACTCGATGGACCGAATGGCCTCCTTCTGCACTGTAGAATTCTATAGTTCTAATTCTATCCTGTGCATCTTTCTAAAGCTCTGGTCATCACTCTTCAGGAAGGATGTGAAGGTTCTTGGAGAAGGTGCAGAGGAGATTTACCAGACTGGATCCAGCAAAGGAGGTTGAGGGGAGATTTGATTCAGGGACACAAGATTATGCCAGATTTCCATCAGGTGGACAAAGAAACTCTGTTTCCATTCACTGACTGTACAAGCAGTCGGGACACAGATTTAAAGATTTGGGTAAAATCTGGATTGAACTATATAAGATCCTGAGGGGTTTTGGCAGGGTGGATGTGCTGAGGGTGTTTCCTCTTGTGGGAGAATCTGGAACAAGGGGGTCCCTGTTGCAAAATAAGGGGTCACCCATTTCAAATGGGTGACAGTGCGGAGACTGCACATTTTCCGTGTGGCTGTGTGAGTTTCCTCCGATTTCCTCACACAGTTCAAAGATGTGCAGGTTAGGTGGATCGGCCATGCTAAATTGCCCTTCGTCTCGAAGGATGTGCACATTGGGTGGGATGGGGCGGACCTGAGTGGGGATTGTTCTTTCGCAGGGTTGGTCCAGACTTGAGTCCGCTCCAGTCACAGCCGGACTCTGCGCATGTGCAAAATTGTGTAATGTGGATCTCGCACATTCTCAGCTGCAGTGCATGTTGGGTGATTAACCCGCCATTGAAATCTATATTGTTGATATAAATCATGCTTTGTGAACCGATTATTACTGGTAACATTGGACCAATGTGACAAATGTATTAAATCAATCAAACAGCACCTAAATAGTAAGGGCCTTCCATCACAGTTCTGTCTTGGGTGTGATTGACAACAGTGACGACAGTGAGATGTGAATTCATTGGGGGTCTCAACAGGTTGGGTGAACAAATGATTTTTGTCCCCATAGACCGAACTGTTAAACTGCCCCTCGCCAATAACAATGTGCTGAAATTGGATCAAACAGTTTGAGCTTTTAAAGGTGGAGTGTTAACCCGTGGGGAAACTGAGGAAATCCCTTTGCACATGTGAAGTGTGTGAGTGATCTCCGTCTGAACTGCTCCTGAACTGCACATTAGATTAATTAATGACTAACTCATATTTATTCTCATCCAGTGGAAACATCTTCCACTTTTCTATCATATCAAACCTTTTGATAATCTTAAAGGATCAGGCCATTGTTTATTCCCTTTTCCAGAGAAAAGGGATTTTTAGACGTCGGTAATGGTTCTGCCATTCATACCCCCCCGGACCTGTCTTTTATTTCTTCACTTGTTCTGTTAGTTTACCTACTTGTCTCATTGTCACCCAGTTTTGCCTTGCACTATTATCCTCTTTGTCATTTAAAAAAAACCATTAAAGATTTCCGGTTGTGGCTGTGCGGAGCTAAGTCGCACGTTCGGCAGCTCCCGCTAGCAACTGACTTTTGGGCTCTTTTCAGGGCCCGTAACGGCACTTGTTCGATGTTTCCCGGTGTGGGAAGGGGACAGCAACATTCCCTTGATGGTGTATGGATTGGACCAGGAGTGGGGCGATTAAAAAAGTGACATTTAAGCAAAGAAAGGTGCGAGGGAGGAGGACCAAGGTGGCGGCGGGCGGGAACCAGGCAGCGTGGATGCAGTGGAGATAGTGGCGGTGATGGATGTGGAGAAGGCCTTTGATAGGGTGGAATGCGGGTACCTGTGGGAGGTGCTGGTTTGGGGAGGCGTTCGTCAGGTGGGTGAGGTTGCTATCTGAGGCCCCGGTGGCGAGTGTGGCCACGAACAGAAGGAGGTCAGAGTATTTCCGGCTGCACCGGGGGACGAGGCAGGGGTGTCCCCTGTCCCCCCTGCTCTTTGCACTGGCGATCGAACCCCTGGTCATGGCGTTGAGGAACTGGAGGGGGTTAGTGCAGGGTGGGGAGGAGCATCAGGTGTCGCTTTATGCGGATGATCTGCTGCTATATGTGGCGGACCCGGTGGGGGAATGCCAGAGGTGATGCGGATCCTTAGGGAGTTTGGGGATTTCTCCGGGTACAATCTCAATATGGGGAAGAACGAGTTGTTCGTAGTGCACCAAGGGGACCAGGAGAGGGGCATTGGTGAGCTCCTGCTAAAAAGGGCGGAGAGGGGTTTTAGGTACCTGGGGGTCCAGGTGGCTAGGATTTGGGGGGCCATGCATCAGCTTAACTTCACAAGGCTGGTGGAGCAGATGGAGGAGGCGGGTAGGGTGCAGTCAGTTAATATTTCAGTGCTCCTGAGGTTTTTGTTCCTGTTCCAATGCCTCCCCATCCTGATCCCCAAAGCCGCCTTCAGACGGGTTAACAGAAGCGTTACGGGGTTTGTGTGGGCGCAGAAGACCCCGAGGGTGAGAATGGTGTTCTTGGAGCAGAGCAGGGATACCGGGGAGGGGGGGGGGGGGGTTGGCATTGCCTAACCTCTGTGGGTAATATTGGGCCGCCAACGCGGCGATGGTACGCAAGTGGGTGATGGAAGGGGAGGGGCGGCATGGAAGATGTTGGAGATGGCGTCCTGTGTGGGCACGAGCCTGGAGGCGCTGGTGACAGCGCCGTTGCCGCTTCCTCCAACGAGGTATACCACGAGCTTGGTGGTGGCGGCTACCCTGAAAATCTGGGGGCAATGGAGACGGCACGGGGGGAGGTGGGGGCCTCGGTGTGGTCCCCAATACGGGGGAACCACCGGTTTGTCCCGGGGAGAATGGACGGAGGGTTCCTGAATTGGCACAGGGCAGGTATTAGAAGAATGGGGGACCTGTTTGCGGATGGGAAGTTCACGAGCCTGGGTGAGCTGGAGGGGAAGTTCGGCCTCCCCCCGGGGAACACCTTCAGATATATGCAGGCAAGGGCGTTTGTTAGGCGGCAGGTGGTGGAGTTCCCACTGTTGCTGCCATGGAGGGTCCAGGACAGGGTGCTTTCGGGGATGTGGGTTGGAGAGGGGAGGATCTCGGCAACGTATCAGGTGATGCAGGAGGAGGAGGAGGAGGCATCGGTGGAGGAGCTGAAGGGTAAGTGGGAGGAGGAGTTGGGTGAGGAGATCGACGAGGGGACGTGATGGATGCCCTGGGAGGGTGAATTCTTCCTCCTCTTGCGCGAGGCTCAGCTTAATGCAATTCAGGTGTGCATAGGGCGCACATGACCGGGCAAGGCTGTGCCACTCTTTGGGAGAGAGGACAGATGTGTTAGGTGCTCAGGGAGCCCAGCAAACTACCCACATGTTCTGGGCATGCCCAGCGCTGGAGGCCCTTTGGAGGGGCGTAGCAGAGACTATGTCAAGGATGGTTGGTTCCAGGGTTGAGCCGGGCTGGGGGCTCGCAATATTTGTGGTGGCAGAGGAGCCGGGAGTGCAGGAGGCGAAAGAGGCCGGTATTCTGGCCTTTGCGTCTCTGGTAGCCCGGCGAAGGATTCTTCTTCAGTGGGAGGATGCGAGGCCCCCAGGCGTGGATCAACGGTATGGCTGGGTTTATTAAATTGGAGACGGTCAAATTTGCCTTAAGGGGGTCGGTGCAAGGGTTCTTCCGGCGGTGGCAACAGTTTCTAGACTTCCTGGCGGAGCGTTAGGTGATGGTCAGCAACAGCAGTGACCCGGGGGGCAGTGGGGGGTTTTGGGGTGGTTGGGGGGCTTGTGTGAGGGTTTGTTTGTTTTTCTTGATTGGGCGTGTATATTTGCCGATATGCTGATTATTTATGTTAATTTATTACTTGTGTATAGGGGGGGGGGGGGGGTTTGTTCTTATTTCTTTGTGTTTTTGTTGTTGATAATTTGGGAAAACTTGAATAAAAATTATTTATAAAAAAGAAGCATGAAAGTGCCCAATTCTTTATTTTCCAATTAAGGGACCAATCCACCTACTCTGTACACCTTTGGATTATGGTCGAAGACCCACGCGACAGTGACGTGGCTGCAAGGTGATCAGGGCTAGGATCGAAATATACAAGGATCTGTGTCCAATCGAAAGAAAAGGCAGATGGGCAAAGGGGGGTGGGGTTGCATTGTTAGGAAGGAATTAAGTAAATCGATTGCAAGGAGAGATATAGGATCTGAAGGCATAGAATCTCTGTGGGTAGAGTTGAGGAATCGCAAAGGTAAAAAGACCCTGGTGGGAGTTATGTACAAGCTTCCGAGCAGCAGTCAGGATGTGGGACAGATAAGAAATCAGGAGACAGAGAAAGCGTGTAAAAAGGCAATATCACAATAACCAGGGGGAATTCAATATGCAGGTGGGCTGGGAAAATCAGGTTGGTAGTGGATCCCAGGAAAAGTAATTTGTGGAAGGTCTAAGAGATGTTTTTTTCGAACAGCTTTTAACAGAGCCTAATAGGGAACGGGGTAATGTGTGATGTGTAATGAGGCAGACTTGATTGAGGCACTATGGAAATTCATCCCAAGGAGGAACAAAGAACAGTACAGCACAGGAACAGGTTCTTCGGCCCTCCAAGCCTGCGCCGACCATGCTGCCCATTTAAACTAAAATCTTCTACACTTCCGGGGTCCGTATCCCTCTATTCCCATCCTATTCATGCATTTGTCAAGATGGCCCTTAAACATCACTATCGTCCCTGCTTCCACCACCTCCTCCGGTAGCAAGTTCTTCTGTGTATAAAACTTACCTCGTACATCTACTCTCAACCTTGTCCCTCGCACCTTAAACCTGTGCCCCCCAGTAATTGAAAACATGCTAAAGGGAGGACAAGGCATCCATGGTTGACGAGGGATGTCAAGGACACCATAAAAGCAAAAGCATACAAAGTGGCGAGGACATGTGATGAGCAAGTGAACGATCTCTCCCCAGTGTGAATTTGCTCGTGCTTCTGCAGGGTTGATGACCGAGTGAATCCCTTCCCACACTTGGAGCAGGTGAATGGTCTCCCCAGTATGAACTCGCTGGTGTCTCAGCAGTTGGATGCAGTTTGGATGACTCAGTGAATCCCTTCCCACACTTGGAGCAGATGAATGGTCTCTCCCCAGTGTGAACTCGCTCGTGTCTTAGCAGGTGGGATGACCGAGTGAATCCCTTCCCACACTTGGAGCAGGTGAATGGTCTCTCCCCAGTGTGAAATCGCTCATGTGTAAGCAGGTGGGATGACCGAGTGAATCCCTTCCCACACGTGGAGCAGGTGAATGGTCTCTCCCCAGTATGAACGCGCTGGTGACTCAGCAGGGAGGATGACTCAGTGAATCCCTTCCCACACTTGGAGCAGGTGAATGGTCTCTCCCAGTGTGAACTCGCTGGTGATTCAGCAGGTGGGATGACGTGCTGAATCCCTTCCCACACTTGGAGCAGGTGAATGGTCTCTCCCCAGTGTGACTGCGTCGATGAGTTTCCAGCTTGGATGGGGAAGTGAATCCTTTCCCACAGTCCGCACATTTCCACGGTTTCTCCTCAGTGTGACTGCATTTGTGGCTTGTGAGGCTGATGATTGACTGAATCCTCGTCCACACACAAACGTGTACGGTTTCCCGCACTGTGAACAATGCTCTTTCCTTCCATGTTCAAAATCCTATGATGTTCAGGATATGATAAATTGAGGGTGTGATGTTTTGGTTTGAGATTCCCGACCTTTGAATCCTCCCCTTCGAACACCCTGCGAAACGGATTCAAAACAGAAAATAGGAAGTGAGAGAGAACCCACAAAAACACAAAAGCAGGTTGTCAAATTGAGCTGAATGAATCTGGACATTTGTGGGATCGGCACTGGAAAAAAGTGACCATGAAAACGGTCTGGATTGTTATAAAAACCCAACTGACCTCTTTGGGAGGAGAGAGAAAGAGGTGAAGAGGGATGTTGTGTATTACAAGACATATTAAGAGAGAAGTTGGCAAAGCAAATTCGATTTTGAGCTTCATAAACAGTAATATTGACACCAAAGCTGTGCTTCCGGTGGCAATGATTAGCACTGCTGCCTCACAGCGTCAGGGACCCGGGTTCAATTCCAGCCTTGGTGACTGTCTGGAGTTTGCACATTCTCCCGTGTCTGCATGGGTTTCCTCCCACAATCTAAAGAGCAGCAAATTAGGTGGATTGGCCTTGATAAATTGTCCCTTAGTGTCCAGGGATGTGCAGGTTAGGTGGGGCTATGGGGTCACAGGGACAGGGTAGGGGTTTGGGCAGAGGCAGGGTGCCCTTTCAGAGAATCAGTGCAGACTCGATGGAACCGAATGGCCTCCTTCTGCACTGTAGGAATTCTATAGTTCTAATTCTATCCTGTGCATCTTTCTAAAGCTCTGGTCACCACTTCAGGAAGGATGTGAAGGTTCTTGGAGAAGGTGCAGAGGAGATTTACCAGACTGGATCCAGCAAAGGAGGTTGAGGGGAGATT